>NC_069503.1:25747872-26025372 GCF_027579735.1 Bombina bombina | reverse complement strand
AGCTTGCACTTGGCGCTGTGAGACTAAACTCTTAAATACAATGCGCATGCGCAAAAGACGTACACAAGCTTGCTCGACACGGAGCAGTTATTTTCAACAGAGCGTTCATTTAGGATGACGTCAGGGAAAGGAGGGGTCTGGCGGCCATTTCAAATCGGCCGGAGGATGAAAAGTGATTTTGAACAAGAAACATTTATGCATTAAACATGGGCTACAGGGGGGGTTAAATTAACATTAACTACTACATAGGAATAAGTCATTATAATTGTTGTGTTGACTGTCCCTTTAATGATTCAGATAGGGCGTCTCATTTTAAACAACTTTCCAATTTGGTTTTATCATCAAATTTGCTTTGTTCTCTTGGTATTCTTTATTGAAAGCTAAACCTAGGTTGTCTCATATGCTCATTTCTAAGCCATTGAAGGCCGCTTCTTATCTCAGTGCATTTGATAGTTTCACACAGCTAGACAGTGCTAGTTCATGCGTGCCATATAGATAACATTGTGATCACTCCTATGGAGTTATTTGAGTCAGCACCTATTGGCTAAAATGCAAGTCTGTGAAAAGAACTGAGATAAGGGGGCAGTCTGCAGAGGCTTAGATACAAGGTAATCACAGAGGTAAAATGTATATTAATATAACTGAGATAAGGAGCAGTCTACAGAGGCTTAGATACAAGGTAATCACAGAGGAAAAAAGTATATTAATATAACTGAGATAAGGAGCAGTCTGCAGAGGCTTAGATACAAGGTAATCACAGAGGTAAACTGTATATTAATATAACTGAGATAAGGAGAAGTCTGCAGAGGCTTAGATACAAGGTAATCACAGAGGTAAACTGTATGTTAATATATCTGAGATAAGGAGAAGTCTGCAGAGGCTTAGATACAAGGTAATCACAGAGGTAAAATGTATATTAATATAACTGAGATAAGGAGCAGTCTGCAGAGGCTTAGATACAAGGTAATCACAGAGGTAAAATGTATATTAATATAACTGAGGTAAGGAGCAGTCTGCAGAGGCTTAGATACAAGGTAATCACAGAGATAAAATGTATATTAATATAACTGAGGTAAGGAGCAGTCTGCAGAGCCTTAGATACAAGGTAATCACAGAGGTAAAACGTATATTAATATAATCATGTTGGTTATGCAAAACTGGGAAATGAGTAATAAAGGGATTATCTATCTTTTTAAAATATAACAAATCTGGAGTAGACTGCCCCTTTAAACACAGATTTAAGTGCTTTTTCTATATGGTTACAACAGATCATACTTTGGCCGTGTTTTCATTGCAGTGGTAAAGTTTGGAAACTGCTGGTATCATAAATATTCTCTATAGACTTTAATGGCGATAAATGTTTTTATCACTTAGTTTTCACAATTTACCACCTCAATGGTATTTAGGTCTTTGTGTTTTACAGCTGACAAAGCCCTTTATGACAATAACATTAGTTGTATAAATGTATATAATGCACTATCATTTATATCAGGAGTTTATAGAGGAATAAAATATCCACACACACATTTGAAAACTATAAAAAAATAAAACTTGCTGATTTGGCCTATTGAATCCACTACCTGTACTCAAAATTGAATACTTAAGTACTAGATATTGAAAAGCTATGTAAACAAGGGCCAACAGAAGACATTACACTCCTAGAGGTTAGTAAGACTTATGTGTACTAAATGTTCAATTTAAATTGTTCTCTACAAATAAAGGGTTTTGGTTTACAGACGGAGAAACAATAAGGAATCATTCCTGTGTGTAGATGCGATTAGATAAATAGGTATGATCTCTCTAAAGTTCAGCCCATTTTAAAGGGACACTCAAGTCAAAACTAAACTTTCATTATTCAGCTAGAGCAGCAATTTTAATTAACCATTTGAGTGCTAAGCACTTTCCCACCTGGGTGCTAAGCTATTTTAAGAGTTTTTTTTTATTTTTGTATATTTTGCAAAAAAATTTACTTTTTTTTTCCTTTTTTCAGATCCCACACTGTTGAAAAGGTTAGGCGATTACCTTTCCAACGGTGAGTCTTGGGGGTCTTTAACTGCTTAGATGCCTGAGATACAGGCTTCTAAGCAGCATGCCCCCTTCTCTTATACTTAACATTCAGCTAGATTACGAGTTTTGCGTTATCAGCGGTGCGGTAATAACTTGCAAGTTATTGTCAACGCTCACTTCCCTATAGCGCTGCTATTACAGGTTTTCCAAAAACCGGCGTTAGCGGGCAATATGGTTGCGTTGAGCTCCATACCGCACACAAATACCAGCGCTGCTTTGAGCTGGTTTTACATGCTCGTGCATGATTTCCCCATAGACATCAATGGGGAGAGCCGACTAAAAAAAAGCTGCGATGCAGGAGGTCCCCGGTTTAGGGGTTAATAGGTAGTTTATGGGTGTTAGTATACTTTGTAACACTTTAGATATGAGTTTTATGGTACAGTTTTGTAGCACAAAACTCATAACTACTGACTTTCAGGTGGCGGTACGAAACTTGTAGTTATGGTCTGTACCACTCCCTTTTTGGCCACACAGGCAAACTCGTAATACCGGCACTATGGAAGTCCCATTGAAAAAGGACTTTTTGAAAGGTGCGGTAGTTACGTTGCGTTACGGCCAAAAAGGTGTGCGGTACAGCTATAACTACAAGACTAGTAATAGCAGCGGTAGTGAAAAAGAGCCTTAACGCTGCTTTTTCACTCATACCGCACAACTCATAATCTAGCTGATTTTTAAGTATAAATAAAGTTGTGCAGTGACGTCATCACGTCATTGTGCGTGACATCACTGTGCATAACGTGAAGCCCCGGTGATGCCTGTCACTATGCAGGCCGGGGTAGGAAGGGGGGGGAGAGCCCCCAGATTTCTTTCCGTCGTTAGCACCAGAGTGGGAAACTGTGCGACGGATCAGAGCTGTCGTTAGCACTCAAGGGGTTAAACAACTTTCCAATTTACTTCCATTAAAAAAATGTGCACAGTTTTTTTATATTTAAACTTTTCGGGTCACCAACACCTACTGAGCATGTGCAAGAAATCAAAGAATAAGTGTATATGCATTTGGGATTGGCTGTCACATGGTATGTGTATGCATTTGTGATTGGCTGATGGCGGTCACATGGTACTGGCGGAGTGGAAATAGACACAACTTTTAAAATTTTCAGAAAGAATAAATAAATCTACTACTTATTTGAAGTTCAGACTAAGTGCTATTGCATGGTCTTGTTATCTTGCATGTGTTGATTATCCAAATCTACTGAGTTTACTGGTCCTTTAATGAGTTGTGGTTTCAAAGAGATACAACACTAAACCTAAATTAACAAATATAAAATAATTTTACCAAAAATCACCTTATATAGAATATACATAATACAATGTATTTTACACTTACCCAACTGTGTGACTAACAGTTTCCGATTTGGACCAGCATTTCTCTGTGGCTCTTAAGTTATACTTTACCTGTGGATTTAACCCTTTTGTGAGGTTTAAACACATAGATTTGCAGGGTGAATAGTGATAATACTACATGATCCTGTCACTTTGTCACTATAATGCCCTGATATAAGAATTGAGTGAAAGGCTATTGTAAATCAGGCTAGTTTTAAAGGTAAACTTTTATGAGCTTTGTAAGAAGTATAGCATATCTTAATAGTTTTGAACGTGTATAATATTGTTTCATATCCTGGTATTACAAATATATTCCAATATGCTCATAGATATTAACTAATAAAAAGAATTCAGATATTTATATTAATTTTGTGGTTTCTAGTAGATGCATATTAATTAAGGGTTTCTATTTTAATAGGATAATTATTAAATGTATTGTATTATAACCCTAAGATAGACTGATATATTATTTGAATAGCACTACTGAAGATTCTTATAAATATACTGACAGGAAGAATCTTAATCTGCCCCCTACCAGCTGAGCTGGATTAAGGGCCGCACCTTCATGCAGACTTGGGGGCTGGCTTTGGTTTCTTAAACGGTTTGGATTTACTCCAACTTGAAGGTTTCCAATTGGAACCAGATTCTTTGGAGGAAGGATTAGGTTTATATTCCTTATTTTGTTGAAAGGAACGAAAATGGTTAGAAGTTCTAGATTTACCCTTTGCCTTATCCTGAGGCAAAAAAACTCCCTCCCCCCAGTGACAGTTGAAATAATCAAATCCAACTGAGAACCAAATAACTTATTACCTTGGAAAGAAAGAGATAGTAATCTAGATTTATATCCCATGTCAGCATTCCAATATTTGAGCCACAAAGCTCTTCTAGATAAAATAGCTAAAGACATACATTTAACATTAATTTTGATGATATCAAAAATGGCATCACAGATAAAATGATTAGCATGTTGAAGCAAGCAACAATGCTAGACAAATCAGGATCCATTACCTGTTGTGCTAAACTTTGCAACCAAAAAGTTGATGCAGCTGCAACATCAGCCATAGAAATGGCAGGCCTGAGAAGATAGCCAGAATATAAATAAGCTTTCCTTAGATAAGATTCAAGCTTCCTATCTAAAGGGTCTTTAAAAGAAGTACTATCTTCCATAGGAATAGTAGTATGTTTAGTAAGAGTAGAAATAGCCCCATCAACTTAGGGGATCTTTTCCCAAAACTCCAATCTAACTGCTGGCAAAGGATACCATTTTTTAAACCTTGAAGAAGGAACAAAAGAAGTACCAGGCTTATTCCATTCCTTAGAAATCATATCAGAAATAGCATAAAAAACTGGAAACATTTCTGGAGTAACCACAGGAGGTTTATAAACAGAATTTAAACGTTTATTAGTTTTAATATCGAGGACTAGTTTCCTCGATATCCAATGTAATCAGCACCTCTTTTAACAAGGAACGAATAAACTCCATTTGAAATAAATAAGTAGATTTGTCAGTGTCAATATCTGAGGAAGGATCTTCTGAATCAGAGGAGGATAATTCAGTATGTTGTCGGTCATTAAAAATGTCATCAACTTTATGAGAAGTTTTAAAAGACCTTTTACATTTATTAGAAGACAGAATGGCAGACAAAGCCTTCTGAATTGCATCCGCAATAAAATCTTTTATATTTACAGGTATATCATGTACATTATGTGTTGAAGGAACAACAGGCATTGTACTATTACTGATGGACACATTTTCTGCATGTTAAAGCTTATCATGACAACTATTACATACCACAGCTGGAGATATAATCTCCTCAAATTTACAACAAATGCACTTAGCTTTAGTAGAACTGTTATCAGGCAGCAGGGTTCCAACAGTGGTTTCTGAGACAGGATCAGATTGAGACATCTTGCAAATGTAAGAGAAAAAACAATATATAAAACAAAATTATCAATTTCCTTATATGGCAGTTTCAGGAATGGGAAAAATGCAAACAGCATAGCCCTCTGATATAGAAAAAGTCAAGAGGCATATAGGAATGGGGTTTTAAATAATGAAATTATTTGGCGCCAAGTATGACGCAAACTGAAATTTTTTTGGCGCCAACAACATCCGGAAATGACACACTCGCATCATTGAAGACGCAACCTTGTGCAAAGAACTCGGCGTCAACTAAGACGTACCTTTGGCCAAAAAATTTTTTGTGCCGCGAATGACGCAATAAACTAGCATTTTGCGCCCTCGCGAGCCTAATTTTGCCCACGACATTTAATGAAAAAGCAGTCAATTGAAAAATATTATACCCCAGGCAAGAAAAATATTTTCCAAAATATGTTTTTCCCCTCAAATAGCTGAGAGTGTCTTAAGTAATGAAAACATACTTACCGAAAGACACTCATCCACAAATAGCAGATAGCCAAACCAGTACTGAAACAATTATCAGTAGAGGTAAAGGAATATGAGAGTATATCGTCAATCTGAATAAGGGAGGTAGGAGATGAATCTCTACAACCGATAACAGAGAACCTATGAAATACATCTCCCGCGAGGAAAACCATTGCATTCAATAGGTGATACTCCCTTCACATCCCTCTGACATTCACTTTATTCTGAGAGGAATTGGGCTTCAAAATGCTGAGAAGCGCATATCAACGTAGAAATCTTAGCACAAACTTACTTCACCACCTCCATAGAAGGCAAAGTTTGTAAAACTGAATTGTGAGTGTGGTGAGGGGTGTATTTATAGGCATTTTGAGGTTTGGGAAACTTTGCCCCTCCTGGTAGGATTGTATATCCCATACGTCACTAGCTCATGGACTCTTGCCAAAACATGAAAGAAATAAGTTTTACCTCTGTGATTATCTTGTATCTAAGCCTCTGTAGACTGCCCCCTTATTTCAGTTTTATTTGACAGACTTGCATTTTAGCCAATCAGTGCTCACTCCTGGGTAACTTCATGTGCTCAATCTTATCTATAAGAAACACATTAACTAATGCCCTCTAGTGGTCAAAATGCATTCAGATTAAAGGCAGTCTTCAAAGTCTAAGAAATTAGCATATGAACCTCCTAGAGGCTTTGAACTAAGAATATGAAGAGAACAAAGCAAAATTGGTGATAAAATTAAATTGAAAAGTTGTTTAAAATTACGTTCCCTAATTAAATCATAAAAGTTTTTTTTTGGATTTGACTGTATTTACTGAATTTAACATCAAGTTCTTTCATTTAAAAAGCCCAATTGAATACATAATGATTTATAGGATTTTGTAAAATAAATGCTTGTAGCAGAACCAAACCATATTTTCAATCTTGAGGAAGTCTGTCCAATAATACATTTGTGAGGGTTGTTCCTGTTATACAATGAGCAACAGATTCTTAACTTAAGTGATGTGCGGTGACTTCAGAGGCTGGTGAGGCAGTGGCTAGGAATCGGATACGCCTTCATTCTTTAGATATCCTTTGTTGAAGAAATAGCAATGTACATGGGCGAGCCAATCACATGATGATCTATATGCAGCCACCAATCAGTATCTACTGAGCATATTTAGATATGATTTTCAACAAAGGATATCAAAAGAATGAAGAAAATCATATATCCTTTGTTGAACATCATATCTAAATATGCTCAGTAGCCTGCCACTGACAAAAACAGTTACTAAAAAATAGTCACGAGTACATTTTGCTGCTGCTGCCTGCCAAGTTTGCCAACAATCATCTGCCAAGTAGTAGTAGTGCCAAGTTCCAATCCAATGCCTTAAAGGGATACTAAACCCAATTTTTTTATTTCATGATTCAGATAGAGCATGAGATTTTAAGCACCTTTCTAATTTACTCCTATTATCAATTTTTCTTTGTTCTCTTCCTATCTTGATTTGAAAAAGCAGTACTGTAAGCTTTAGAGCCAGACCATTTTTTGTTCAGCACATGGGTAGCATTTGCTGATTTGTGGCTAAATGTAGCAAACCAATCAGCAGCTCAACCAAGGTGCTGAACTAAAAAATGGGCCGGCTCCTAACCTTTTATTACTGCTTTTTCAAATCAAGATAACATGAGAACAAAGAAAAATTGATAATAGGAGTAAATTAGAAAGTTGCTTAAAATTGCATGCTCTGAATCATGAAAGAAAAAAATGAGGGTTTAGTATCCCTTTAAACAATTCCTAACAATAACCATAACACAATTCCTGTGTTATAACACAATTTGAATTTACTATGACCAGTTGCTATTGTAGGTTATGTAAAAAAAAGTCCAATACAGTTTGTTGTTTTTTTTGTTTGTTTTTTTAAATATAGATGTGGTACAATAAGATTCCACATCTCAGCTTTTTTTTTATTACACAGAAGCTAAAGACAAAACATACTTCAACAGTAATGTTTCATACAACAGTAATGTTTCATACAATAGTAATGTTTCATACAACAGTAATGTTTCATACAACAGTATTGTTTCATACAACAGTAATGTTTCATACAACAGTAATGTTTCATACAACAGTATTGTTTCATACAACAGTAATGTTTCATACAATAGTATTGTTTCATACAACAGTAATGTTTCATACAACAGTATTGTTTCATACAACAGTAATGTTTCATACAATAGTAATGTTTCATACAACAGTAATGTTTCATACAACAGTATTGTTTCATACAACAGTAATGTTTCATACAACAGTAATGTTTCATACAACAGTAATGTTTCATACAACAGTAATGTTTCATACAACAGTATTGTTTCATACAACAGTATTGTTTCATACAACAGTAATGTTTCATACAACAGTAATGTTTCATACAACAGTAATGTTTCATACAACACTATTACCTAATATGGAGAAATGTGAATTTCGAGACGACTAAAGACGTATTGGTTTAAATCAGATCATGGAATTTTTTCAGATTAGCAATTTCATTGAATAAAACGTTAAAAGCAAAAGGCTGCACATATATAAAATTCAAGTTTAGCTATAACAGCAAACAAATTGGGCTTTTCTATTTTTCAATTAAAGGGACAGTAATTCTTTAGAGTGTGCCATTTTTGTCTTACTGTCCAAAGTTTACCATCTGTTTAACGCGCTAAAAAAAGGTTAAACACACAGGTAACTCCTGTTCCTTAGTGGCAAACATTGAACCCTCCTAGAAACTACTGATCCTGATTGGGTCCCCACTGAGACCTCCTGCTTGGTGCTCTGAAGCGGTACTTTACCTATGTATTTAACTACTTTAAGGTTTATGATTTTTATTAAGCTAGGGTGAATTAGGCCATATTGCATAATGTTTACATCAGACTAAAGGTTTATAATGTATGTTTTGTTATGGTAAACTAGTCTCGCTGTATAGAACAAAAGGAGCCCCCAGGGGCTGACTGTGAGCATTACAAGTTGTTCTAGAGACTTGGCAGGGATTTCTCACAGCTTACCCCAGTCTATAGAAGTTATATAGACTATATTGCCCCGTAACGTATTTGTTTCCTTTTGTATATGGAAGTGGACTGTTTTATATAGGGAGCGTATTCTTCACAGTGGTGCTCCCTTGCACAGAGAGAGAAGGGATATAAATGTTTTTATCTTAGTTAACCTGCATTAATCATAAATAACTACACAAACACACCTTGCTCAGGTTCTTTTTGTTTGGTTAGAAAATGGTAAATGTTCCGTTACTCTCCCTCATACAATGTATATAGGCGAGTAATTGTCATGGGCACACTCACAGGCAGGTCAGAGAATAAGGCACTAGGTAGTACATGAGTATTATAAGGTACTAGGTAGCACATGAGTATTATAAGGCACTAGGTAGCACATGAGTATTATAAGGTACTAGGTAGCACATGAGTATTATAAGGCACTAGGTAGCACATGAGTATTATAAGGTACTAGGTAGCACATGAGTATTATAAGGTACTAGGTAGCACATGAGTATTATAAGGCACTAGGTAGCACATGCAGTATTATAAGGCACTAGGTAGCACATACAGTATTATAAGGTACTAGGTAACACATACAGTATTATAAGGTACTAGGTAACACATGCAGTATTATAAGGCACTAGGTAGCATATGCAGTATTATAAGGCACTAGGTAGCACATGCAGTATTATAAGGCACTAGGTAGCACATGAGTATTATAAGGTACTAGGTAGCACATGAGTATTATAAGGCACTAGGTAGCACATGCAGTATTATAAGGCACTAGGTAGCACATGCAGTATTATAAGGCACTAGGTAGCACATGCAGTATTATAAGGCACTAGGTAGCACATGAGTATTATAAGGCACTAGGTAGCACATGCAGTATTATAAGGCACTAGGTAGCACATGAGTATTATAAGGCACTAGGTAGCACATGAGTATTATAAGGCACTAGGTAGCACATGCAGTATTATAAGGCACTAGGTAGAACATGCAGTATTATAAGGCACTAGGTAGAACATGCAGTATTATAAGGCACTAGGTAGCACATGCAGTATTATAAGGCACTAGGTAGCACATGCAGTATTATAAGGCACTAGGTAGCACATGCAGTATTATAAGGCACTAGGTAGCACATGCAGTATTATAAGGTACTAGGTAGCACATGCAGTATTATAAGGCACTAGGTAGCACATGCAGTATTATAAGGCACTAGGTAGCACATGCAGTATTATAAGGCACTAGGTAGCACATGAGTATTATAAGGCACTAGGTAGCACATGAGTATTATAAGGCACTAGGTAGCACATGCAGTATTATAAGGCACTAGGTAGCACATGAGTATTATAAGGCACTAGGTAGCACATGAGTATTATAAGGCACTAGGTAGCACATGCAGTATTATAAGGCACTAGGTAGCACATGCAGTATTATAAGGTACTAGGTAGCACATGCAGTATTATAAGGTACTAGGTAGCACATGCAGTATTATTAGGCACTAGGTTGCACATGCAGTATTATAAGGCACTAGGTAGCACATGCAATATTATAAGGCACAAATCCAATCCTCAACCTCAATCCAAAAATATAAATATGTAATAGCATAGCAGCCACCTACCTAGGAATATGCGCCATTAACCAAGCAATAACACTATTCCTCATAATCCCTGTGAGAGTTATACATAGATAACACTATTCCTCATAATTCCTTTGAGAGTTATACATAGATAACACTATTCCTCATAATCCCTGTGAGAGTTATACATAGATAACACTATTCCTCATAATCCCTGTGAGAGTTATACATAGATAGCACTATTCCTCATAATCCCTGTGAGAGTTATACATAGATAACACTATGCCTCATAATTCCTGTGAGAGTTATACATAGATAACACTATGCCTCATAATTCCTGTGAGAGTTATATATAGATAACACTATTCTCATAATTCCTGTGAGAGTTATACATAGATAACACTATTCCTCATAATCCCTGTGAGAGTTATACATAGATAACACTATTCTCATAATTCCTGTGAGAGTTATACATAGATAACACTATTCCTCATAATTCCTGTGAGAGTTATACATAGATAACACTATTCCTCATAATTCCTGTGAGAGTTATACATAGATAACACTATTCCTCATAATCCCTGTGAGAGTTATACATAGATAACACTATTCTCATAATTCCTGTGAGAGTTATACATAGATAACACTATTCCTCATAATTCCTGTGAGAGTTATACATAGATAACACTATTCCTCATAATTCCTGTGAGAGTTATACATAGATAACACTATTCCTCATAATCCCTGTGAGAGTTATACATAGATAACACTATTTGAATAATTCCTGTGAGAGTTATACATAGATAACACTATTTGAATAAAATTTACTATATTTATATTCGGATCCAAAATATAAATATGTAATAGCATAGCAGCAGCACCGGGTGACCTATCTATCTATCTATCTATCTATCTATCTATCTATCTATCTATCTATCTATCTATCTAAGAATATGCGCCATTATAACCATAACACAATTCCTGAAGGCTGAAACACTTCCATGCTGGCTGAGTGAAATGTTATGATGATGAATATGATGATTATGATATAGTAGATTTATTTAATAAATCTACTATATCATCATAACATTTCACTCAGCCAGCATCGAAGTGTTTCAGCCTTCAGGAATTGTGTTATGGTTATTGGTTAATGGTGCATATTCTTTAGGTAGGTGGTGGTGCTAATTATTACTGTAACACTTGTTATCATGTAAAAAATAATACAGTAATAATTAGCACCGCCACCTACCTACCTAAAGAATATGCACCATTAACCATAAGCATTAACATTCCTGTCTGAAGGCTGCCTGAAACAAGTTAGTTCGATGCAGGCTGAGGCTCAGCTGAGTAGTATATATACTAGCACCGCCACCTACCTAAGAATTATATGCGCCAAACAGTAGACTTAGTCTTCTACTGCTGCGTGCACTGCTCAGTGCTGTAAGTTCACCCGTCACGAACACGACCGACCCCACACTCACTCACTGACTGATCGATGTTGACTGATCTGATCCTGGTGACGGCTGCACGTGACAGACGCTGACGCGCGCCGCTCGATTCCTTCCCGTCCGGCCGGCACTCAGTCAGCACAACATAGACTCAGACAGTCAGACTTGCTGTCGTCTGATTGGCTGAGAGGAGGCCACGGCTCCCGAGGCTTTCAGAGACAAGCCTCCGGTGGGAGCAGTATGGGCCGCAAGAGAGCACTGCAATGGCACTTATTCTCCTCCTGGTGGCAGTCTCTCAGCGGTCCATACACTTCCACAGTGAATACATTGCATTCATATTGCGCAATAGAAGGATAGCTGACTGGACTCTAGTTGCGCAATATGAATGTCAATGTTATACTATTATGGTTTTTTTTAACAAGTCAAGTAATAACACATCAAAATAATAAAGTAATGATTTTGGTGGAGGGGTAGGGGGGGTCACCTTTTTATTAAAAAAAAAAAAAAAAAAAAAAATGAAAAAAGATATATTTTTTTATTTTTTATATAAAAAAAAGGCTGCAATACCTAGATTGGCCAGGGGAGGCACTGCCTCACCTGCCTCCTATGAGTGCACGTCCCAATTTTAAGTATCAGCCAATTAGAATCCTGTATTTCCCTATAGGTTTATAATTAACTGTAGAGCCCAGATAAACCATTGTCATTTAATAATAGTGTGAAGCTGTTATTTGCTCCAGTAATAAATATCACTCAGCTTATGGCCCTGCTGTATCAGTCTCATCGCTGAGCTAATGATAAATATCTTGTGATCTGCATATTATTTTATTTCTAATGAGGTTATTTTATAATACATTTCTTATTTCTATTAGCTGCACCTGTTTATCATCAGAACGTTTATCCCACTGATCTGTGACGGATTCTTGTTGTTAGTAAAGACCTTAGTAAGTGTATTCTGCACCTTCAGCTGCTGCTGTCACATGATCACAGACTTAAAGGGACAGTGTCCTGTACATTTGGTTTTCCCTTAAAATAACAAGAAACCCCAAATGTTTTTCATTATTTAAATTATATTTGCTTCATTCACTAGATATCCTTTATCGAAGCAGCAGCAATGCACGACTGGGAGCTAGCTGAGCACATAAGGTGAGCCAATGACAAGAGGCTTGTATGTGCCACTAATCAGCAGCTAGCGCACCATAGTGCATTATAAGCTTTGTCACAAAGGTCCCCAAGGGAATAAAGCAGATTTGATAATAGAAGGAAATTGGAAAGTTGTTTAAATTTGAATAATAAAAATGTAATTGTGACTTTGCTGTCCCTTTAATGTGTTTCTAATGACTTGTTTTACCGGTGTATAAAATAGTATAAAGTGTATGGGAGATGTCTCCTTTAGCTTTATTTTTATATAAAATAACTGTTTGCTGTTTGTAATTTATTTTCATTATTAAATAGTACACAGCCTTTTAAATGACCTGAGGCTCCGGCCCCTACTTAGCATATGCAGGAGTTCACATTATATAAACATATGAGTCTGTTATTGGCTGATAGCTGTCACATGGTACAGGAGTCTGTTATTGGCTGATAGCTGTCACATGGTACAGCTGCAGAACTACATTTATCAGAAAACAATCTACTGCTCTTTTTAAATTCATAGTAAGTTTTATTGCATTGTATTTTTATTATGCACCTGTGGTTTTGTAATTCTATATTTTATGTTCCTTTTAAATGGACTGAATTTGCCAAAAGAACATCTCATTATATCATCACTCTATGTAAACACAAATTCTTTCTTTTCTTAACTCTATTCAAGATAACAATTGAAACGATCATTTTAGTGCCTATCTCTCCCACACCCCCTGCAGTGTGATTTAAGTAAACTGAATATTGACCAAGAGAAGTTAAAGGACTGGGGGTGGAGCACATGACAAAATGTCTGACAGTGAGAATTAGTAGGAAGTACAATACCAATACTGCAGTATGCAATGTAACTAACTTCTATTTTAACAACTGATTTTTTAAATTTCTTTCAGGAGAAAATATTGTTTCATATAAATGATAGAAAACAAAGAATATAATATATTTGTAAAGTTGTGATATGGCTCCCATAAATAGATTTTCTACCATTATGTTGTATAGATCTGGGGAGATTCATATTTAAGGGGTAATTATAACACCCACAGAGCTAACTGTACTAAATGCTTGTGCTGAATCAATAGCACATATGTAATAACCTAATCAGCTGATCTGTATCACATGCAATGTAATTATAACACCCACAGCGCTAACTGTACTAAATGCTTGTGCTGAATCAATAGCACATATGTAATAACCTAATCAGCTGATCTGTATCACATGCAATGTAATTATAACACCCACAGAGCTAACTGTACTAAATGCTTGTGCTGAATCAATAGCACATATGTAATAACCTAATCAGCTGATCTGTATCACATGCAATGTAATTATAACACCCACAGAGCTAACTGTACTAAATGCTTGTGCTGAATCAATAGCACATATGTAATAACCTAATCAGCTGATCTGTATCACATGCAATGTAATTATAACACTCACAGAGCTAACTGTACTAAATGCTTGTGCTGAATCAATAGCACATATGTAATAACCTAAACTGCTGATCTGTATCACATGCAATGTAATTATAACACCCACAGAGCTAACTGTACTAAATGCTTGTGCTGAATCAATAGCACATATGTAATAACCTAATCAGCTGATCTGTATCACATGCAATGTAATTATAACACTCACAGAGCTAACTGTGCTAAATGCTTGTGCTGAATCAATAGCACATATGTAATAGCCTAAACAGCTGATCTGTATCACATGCAATGTAATTATAACACCCACAGAGCTAACTGTACTAAATGCTTGTGCTGAGTCAGTAGCACATATGTAATAACCTAAACAGCTGATCTGTATCACATGCAATGTAATTATAACACCCACAGCGCTAACTGTACTAAATGCTTGTGCTGAATCAGTAGCACATATGTAATAACCTAAACAGCTGATCTGTATCACATGCAATGTAATTATAACACCCACAGCGCTAACTGTACTAAATGCTTGTGCTGAATCAATAGCACATATGTAATAACCTAATCAGCTGATCTGTATCACATGCAATGTAATTATAACACCCACAGAGCTAACTGTACTAAATGCTTGTGCTGAATCAATAGCACATATGTAATAACCTAAACAGCTGATCTGTATCACATGCAATGTAATTATAACACTCACAGAGCTAACTGTACTAAATGCTTGTGCTGAATCAATAGCACATATGTAATAATCTAAACAGCTGATCTGTATCACATGCAATGTAATTATAACACCCACAGAGCTAACTGTACTAAATGCTTGTGCTGAATCAATAGCACATATGTAATAACCTAAACAGCTGATCTGTATCACATGCAATGTAATTATAACACTCACCGAGCTAACTGTACTAAATGCTTGTGCTGAATCAATAGCACATATGTAATAACCTAAACAGCTGATCTGTATCACATGCAATGTAATTATAACACCCACAGCGCTAACTGTACTAAATGCTTGTGCTGAATCAATAGCACATATGTAATAACCTAATCAGCTGATCTGTATCACATGCAATGTAATTATAACACCCACAGAGCTAACTGTACTAAATGCTTGTGCTGAATCAATAGCACATATGTAATAACCTAATCAGCTGATCTGTATCACATGCAATGTAATTATAACACCCACAGAGCTAACTGTACTAAATGCTTGTGCTGAATCAATAGCACATATGTAATAACCTAAACAGCTGATCTGTATCACATGCAATGTAATTATAACACCCACAGAGCTAACTGTACTAAATGCTTGTGCTGAATCAATAGCACATATGTAATAACCTAAACAGCTGATCTGTATCACATGCAATGTAATTATAACACCCACAGAGCTAACTGTACTAAATGCTTGTGCTGAGTCAATAGCACATATGTAATAACCTAATCAGCTGATCTGTATCACATGCAATGTAATTATAACACTCACAGAGCTAACTGTACTAAATGCTTGTGCTGAATCAATAGCACATATGTAATAACCTAATCAGCTGATCTGTATCACATGCAATGTAATTATAACACCCACAGAGCTAACTGTACTAAATGCTTGTGCTGAATCAATAGCACATATGTAATAACCTAAACAGCTGATCTGTATCACATGCAATGTAATTATAACACTCACAGAGCTAACTGTACTAAATGCTTGTGCTGAATCAATAACACATATGTAATAACCTAAACAGCTGATCTGTGTCACATGCAATGTAATTATAACACTCACAGAGCTAACTGTACTAAATGCTTGTGCTGAATCAGTAGCACATATGTAATAACCTAATCAGCTGATCTGTATCACATGCAATGTAATTATAACACACACAGAGCTAACTGTACTAAATGCTTGTGCTGAATCAG
Organism: Bombina bombina; assembly: GCF_027579735.1. Classification (NCBI taxonomy): domain Eukaryota; kingdom Metazoa; phylum Chordata; class Amphibia; order Anura; family Bombinatoridae; genus Bombina; species Bombina bombina. The sequence continues at coordinate 26,009,063 of NC_069503.1, read as the reverse complement.
TAGCACATATGTAATAACCTAATCAGCTGATCTGTATCACATGCAATGTAATTATAACACTCACAGAGCTAACTGTACTAAATGCTTGTGCTGAATCAATAGCACATATGTAATAACCTAAACAGCTGATCTGTATCACATGTAATGTAATTATAACACCCACAGCGCTAACTGTACTAAATGCTTGTGCTGAATCAATAGCACATATGTAATAACCTAAACAGCTGATCTGTATCACATGTAATGTAATTATAACACTCACAGCGCTAACTGTACTAAATGCTTGTGCTGAGTCAGTAGCACATATGTAATAACCTAAACAGCTGATCTGTATCACATGCAATGTAATTATAACACTCACAGCGCTAACTGTACTAAATACTTGTGCTGAATCAATAGCACATATGTAATAACCTAAACAGCTGATCTGTATCACATGCAATGTAATTATAACACCCACAGAGCTAACTGTACTAAATGCTTGTGCTGAATCAATAGCACATATGTAATAACCTAAACAGCTGATCTGTATCACATGCAATGTAATTATAACACTCACAGAGCTAACTGTACTAAATGCTTGTGCTGAATCAATAGCACATATGTAATAACCTAATCAGCTGATCTGTATCACATGCAATGTAATTATAACACTCACAGAGCTAACTGTACTAAATGCTTGTGCTGAATCAATAGCACATATGTAATAACCTAATCAGCTGATCTGTATCACATGCAATGTAATTATAACACCCACAGCGCTAACTGTACTAAATGCTTGTGCTGAATCAATATCACATATGTAATAACCTAAACAGCTGATCTGTATCACATGCAATGTAATTATAACACTCACAGAGCTAACTGTACTAAATGCTTGTGCTGAATCAATAGCACATATGTAATAACCTAATCAGCTGATCTGTATCACATGCAATGTAATTATAACACCCACAGAGCTAACTGTACTAAATGCTTGTGCTGAATCAATAGCACATATGTAATAACCTAAACAGCTGATCTGTATCACATGCAATGTAATTATAACACCCACAGAGCTAACTGTACTAAATGCTTGTGCTGAATCAATAGCACATATGTAATAACCTAAACAGCTGATCTGTATCACATGCAATGTAATTATAACACCCACAGAGCTAACTGTACTAAATGCTTGTGCTGAATCAATAGCACATATGTAATAACCTAAACAGCTGATCTGTATCGCATGCAATGTAATTATAACACCCACAGCGCTAACTGTACTAAATGCTTGTGCTGAATCAATAGCACATATGTAATAACCTAATCAGCTGATCTGTATCACATGCAATGTAATTATAACACTCACAGAGCTAACTGTACTAAATGCTTGTGCTGAATCAATAGCACATATGTGATAACCTAAACAGCTGATCTGTATCACATGCAATGTAATTATAACACCCACAGCGCTAACTGTACTAAATGCTTGTGCTGAGTCAATAGCACATATGTAATAACCTAAACAGCTGATCTGTATCACATGCAATGTAATTATAACACTCACAGAGCTAACTGTACTAAATGCTTGTGCTGAATCAATAGCACATATGTAATAACCTAATCAGCTGATCTGTATCACATGCAATGTAATTATAACACCCACAGCGCTAACTGTACTAAATGCTTGTGCTGAATCAATAGCACATATGTAATAACCTAATCAGCTGATCTGTATCACATGCAATGTAATTATAACACCCACAGCGCTAACTGTACTAAATGCTTGTGCTGAGTCAATAGCACATATGTAATAACCTAATCAGCTGATCTGTATCACATGCAATGTAATTATAACACCCACAGCGCTAACTGTACTAAATGCTTGTGCTGAATCAATAGCACATATGTAATAACCTAATCAGCTGATCTGTATCACATGCAATGTAATTATAACACCCACAGCGCTAACTGTACTAAATGCTTGTGCTGAATCAATAGCACATATGTAATAACCTAAACAGCTGATCTGTATCACATGCAATGTAATTATAACACCCACAGAGCTAACTGTACTAAATGCTTGTGCTGAATCAATAGCACATATGTAATAACCTAAACAGCTGATCTGTATCACATGCAATGTAATTATAACACCCACAGCGCTAACTGTACTAAATGCTTGTGCTGAATCAATAGCACATATGTAATAACCTAATCAGCTGATCTGTATCACATGCAATGTAATTATAACACTCACAGAGCTAACTGTACTAAATGCTTGTGCTGAATCAATAGCACATATGTGATAACCTAAACAGCTGATCTGTATCACATGCAATGTAATTATAACACCCACAGCGCTAACTGTACTAAATGCTTGTGCTGAGTCAATAGCACATATGTAATAACCTAATCAGCTGATCTGTATCACATGCAATGTAATTATAACACCCACAGCGCTAACTGTACTAAATGCTTGTGCTGAATCAATAGCACATATGTAATAACCTAATCAGCTGATCTGTATCACATGCAATGTAATTATAACACCCACAGCGCTAACTGTACTAAATGCTTGTGCTGAATCAATAGCACATATGTAATAACCTAAACAGCTGATCTGTATCACATGCAATGTAATTATAACACCCACAGCGCTAACTGTACTAAATGCTTGTGCTGAATCAATAGCACATATGTAATAACCTAAACAACTGATCTGTATCACATGTAATGTAATTATAACACCCACAGAGCTAACTGTACTAAATGCTTGTGCTGAATCAATAGCACATATGTAATAACCTAAACAGCTGATCTGTATCACATGCAATGTAATTATAACACTCACAGAGCTAACTGTACTAAATGCTTGTGCTGAATCAATAGCACATATGTAATAACCTAAACAGCTGATCTGTATCACATGCAATGTAATTATAACACTCACAGAGCTAACTGTACTAAATGCTTGTGCTGAATCAATAGCACATATGTAATAACCTAAACAGCTGATCTGTATCACATGTAATGTAATTATAACACTCACAGAGCTAACTGTACTAAATGCTTGTGCTGAGTCAATAGCACATATGTAATAACCTAATCAGCTGATCTGTATCACATGCAATGTAATTATAACACTCACAGCGCTAACTGTACTAAATGCTTGTGCTGAATCAATAGCACATATGTAATAACCTAATCAGCTGATCTGTATCACATGCAATGTAATTATAACACCCACAGCGCTAACTGTACTAAATGCTTGTGCTGAATCAATAGCACATATGTAATAACCTAATCAGCTGATCTGTATCACATGTAATGTAATTATAACACTCACAGGGCTAACTGTACTAAATGCTTGTGCTGAGTCAATAGCACATATGTAATAACCTAAACAGCTGATCTGTATCACATGAATTGTTATGTGTGCCTTTAATTATACCATACGTACAGTTAATCAGAACCATTATTTATTATTATCTGTCTAAACCATTTAATATACTTTTTACAGACACGGCCAGAGCACTGAGAGATATCAGGTAATGATGTAACTGGAGTGAATAAGGGAGCCTTCTTCCTCAGCACAGACATTGGAGCCTGTTATCAGCATGAACTCATATGTGTTAGGTGAGTAAAATAGATATTCCATACCCCCCAACTGTCCCGATTTCCGTGGGACAGTACCGATTATAGGGGTCTGTCCCGCTGTCCCAGGTTGCTAGCCATCTGTCCCCATGCATTTAAATTCTATTAGATACCTGTTAGATTCCCTGTGTAAAAGGAATGGTGTGTGGGTTAAGCAGCAGTAAGAAGGCTGTATACCCTCTGACCTCAGGTAATGGTGACCTCTAACCCCTGGTAGTGATGACGTCTAACCCCTGGTGATAATACTAGCATGCCTTCAGTTTTATACAATGAGCAGTGCTAACACCAGGGTAACGAACAGTGGCAGCCGCAGACTGCCAGCTAATGTGCTTGCCAACCCCAGGACCCCATACAATGAGTTACAGATACCCATATATGATGTAGTGTGTGTGTCTATCTGTATCTATAAGGTGTGTGTATCTGCATGTATACATTTATGCTATGTAGTGTGTGTGTGTGTGTAACTGTATGTATAAATGTATGCTATGTAGTGTGTGTGTATCTGCATGTATAAGTGTATGCTACGTAGTGTGTGTGTATCTGCATGTATAAGTGTATGCTATGTAGTGTGTGTGTATCTGTATCTATAAGGTGTGTGTGTATCTGCATGTGTAAGTGTATGCTATGTAGTGTGTGTGTATCTGCATGTGTAAATGTATGCTATGTAGTGTGTGTGTGTGTGTATCTGTATGTATAAATGTATGCTATGTAGTGTGTGTGTATCTGTATCTATAAAGTGTGTGTGTATCTCATGTATACATTTATGCTATGTAGTGTGTGTGTGTGTGTAACTGTATGTATAAATGTATGCTATGTAGTGTGTGTGTGTATCTGTATGTATAAGTGTGTGTGTGTGTGTGTGTGTATCTGCATGTATAGGTGTATGCTATGTAGTGTGTGTGTATCTGCATGTATAAGTGTATGCTATTTAATGTGTGTGTATCTGCATGTATAAGTGTATGCTATGTAGTATGTGTGTATCTGCATGTATAAGTGTATGCTATGTAGTGTGTGTGTGTATCTGCATGTGTAAGTGTATACTATGTAGTGTGTGTGTATCTGCATGTATAAGTGTATGCTATGTAGTGTGTGTATCTGCATGTATAAGTGTATGCTATGTAGTGTGTGTGTGTATCTGCATGTATAAGTGTATGCTATGTAGTGTGTGTGTATCTGTATGTATAAGTGTGTGTATCTGCATGTATAAGTGTGTGTGTGTATCTGCATGTATAAGTGTATGCTATGTAGTGTGTGTGTATCTGTATGTATAAGTGTATGCTATGTAGTGTGTGTGTATCTGCATGTATAAGTGTGTATCTGTATGTATAAGTGTATGCTATGTAGTGTGTGTGTATCTGCATAGATGTGTATGCTATGTAGTGTGTTACTGTGCATTTTTGCTGACTTTAAAGGCCAGAATCTAGAATATTAATAGGGAATTCAGAGAGCAGTTTTAAAGAATCTATTATTAAATGCCCAATTAATATAAAAATATTTAGCGCTGTCTCTGCAAAGGCTAATTAAATACAGAGGTCACATGGCTATACTAGTGGTTTGAGCTTGTGTTTGATTTGCTGCCTAAGAGTATTAAAATATATGACTTTATTTAGAATTTTATTTATATTACTTTGGTCTTATGATTTTTTTTTAAGCCCCGCCCCTGCTCCTGCCCACCACATTTTAATTTTTGCCGCAGGGGGGTCTCCCTCTTTTAAATTTTGAAATGTTGGGAGGCATGATATTATACTGACTTTATTTACTGGGAAAACAGAATAGATCACTCATTAAAGGGACACTGAACCCAATTTGTTTCTTTCTTGATTCAGATAGAGCATGAAATTTTAAGCAACTTTCTAATTTACTCCTATTATCAAATTTTCTTCATTCACTTGGTATCTTTATTTGAAATGCAAGAATGTAAGTTTAGATGCCGGCCCATTTTTGGTGAACAACCTGGGTTGTCCTTGCTGATTGGTGCATAAATTCATCCACCAATAAAAAAGTGCTATCCTGAGTTCTGAACCCCAAAAAAGCTTAGATGCCTTCTTTTTCAAATAAAGATAACAAGAGAACGAAGAAAAATTGATAATAGGCGTAAATTAGAAAGTTGCTTAAAATTGCATGCTCTATCTGAATCACGAAAGAAAAAAAATTGGGTTCAGTGTCCCTTTAAACAAATATAAACTATTATATTTATATCTGAATCTTTAAGAACATTTGTGTCAGTGACGTTATAAAGAAGGAGCAACTCCTATAGGACTGAGGAGGAGGGTAAAAAATACTACTCCCCCCCTCTGTCCTTATAGACAGACCATGTCTAACAACTGCCTAACCTCACCCCCAGACCTGGTTCATTACTCAGATCACCTGCAACTCCACCTTCCCCTGCCCTGACCTCGCTCATGGAACACCAATAACTACACTTATGCCTATCTTGTTCCCATGTGTTTTACACCCACCCCCCCCCCAGTGTTTCCCACCCCAGAACCACCACTGATTTGTGTGATTAATTTTACAGTGAGTATTATTAAACTAATAAAGTTTTTGGCTGTTTATATAAATCAAACAACCACACCCTCTCAAAACATTTCACACTGATTATTAGTTTGTGAGGATTAAGACATGTTCTTACCCAACTGGTTAAAGGGACACTAAACCCAAATTTCTTTTTTAAGACACGATGAGTCCACGGATCATCTTAATTACTAATGGGATATTCACCTCCTGGTCAGCAGGAGGCGGCAAAGAGCACCACAGCAGAGCTGTTAAATAGCTCCTCCCTTCCCTCCCACTCCAGTCATTCTCTTTGCCTACGTTAGTGATAGGAGGTAGTAAAGTGAGTAGTGCAAGATTGTGCTGCTTTGTCCTAGGGTGTAGCCGTAGTCCATATAAGTCTCTTCGGTAGAGCTTTGGTGGCTTTAGAGCAATGGGAACTTGTGGGGCATAATTCTCACTGCGCCTCCCATGTATTTTTGCTACCCTGTATGCTTTAGTCTGAGGAAAAGATTACTCAGCATGCCTTTTTTCCACAGGTCAATGGGAGGGAGAGGACCTCTTAAGCCTGTGAGCTGCCTAGCTGCAGTGACGTGCAGTAATAGGAGGCAAGGGAGGCAGTGCCTCCCCTGTCCAATCAGAAAAATAAGTTTTTATTTATGATTAAAAAAATAAAAAAAAGTAGTGTAATTTTTTTTTTACATTTTGTGACCACACACCCCCCCTTGCCGGCTCCACAGATGCAATACCATCCATTGCCATTCATCCATGTTGCGCAATTAAGAGGCAGTGAGCTGCTCCGCTGCCCTCCATTAATTGCGCAACATGGATGCTGACTACTGTTTAGTGCTCACTATGAGCTAGCGCCACCCAGTGGTGTCTCACCGGGCCCATGCCTCTCTCCAATAGAGGCGGTTCTCTAAACCGCCTCTATGAGATGGAGGTGACCACAGCCAATCAGCATCAGTGCTGCTGAGGAGGCGTGCCGGCCGGGCTTGTTTGAAGCAGTGACGTGGGACGGCTGTTGGCAGGAACTAGTGAGCATGGGGAGCTGCAGCAAGAGAGTGCCTGCCGAGGGAGTCTGTCCCACATGGAACTTTGTGTCACTGTGACTGAGACCGGTGTCAGAGTAGACAGACCGGTAAATAATAATAGCTTATTTGGGTCATCAAGGTCTATTCCCCAATCCCCTCCCCCCCATGCTATACACACTCAGTCACTCGCATACCCTCCTGAGAGGGTATGCGAGTGACTGAGTGTGTATAGCATGGGGGGGAGGGGAGCAGTCAGCAGAGCAGTCACTCAGAAGAACGTACACTACACAGTGTCCACCGGCTGCAATATACTTTATTTCAGGATCATCTCTCCTCCTGGGCACTCTGTGTTATTAAGCAAGTTCTCACTGCAGCAGTAATACAGTATGGCTATTTTCTAAAGGGAAATGCTAATGATTCTGAATCTTCAGTCCCTTAGATCAGGAAAAAAATAACATCATGTCACGATCTCATCACATAGCCATACTGCTGCAGTGAGAACTTGCTTAACAACACAGAGTGCCCAGGAGGAGAGATGATCCTGAAATAAAGTATATTGCAGCCGGGGGACACACACTGTTGTGAGGTCAGTAGGGGGCTAGGGACCTCATGCAATTCCATATGCTGAGCTCAGCGCTTTCTCTTAACGGGGCTCAGCATATGGAATTGCATGAGGCCCTAGCCCCCTACTGACCTCACAACAGTGTGTGTCCCCCGGCTGCAATATACTTTATTTCAGGATCATCTCTCCTCCTGGGCACTCTGTGTTGTTAAGCAAGTTCTCACTGCAGCAGTATGGCTATGTGATGAGATCCTTCCCTCAGTAGCGCTGAGTAGCGTTCTCAGGGAAGAGCCCGTCATCCTCCTGCTGCTTAGTGCTATGTAAGGAATGTGCCCCCCTTCTTAGTTTGCTATGTAAGGATACTCTAACTCTAACCTGTGTTTTCTCATGGATTGTGGATCTCTACTTGAAAAGGTGCATGTATGTAATTAGGGAGTGCACTATTTTCTGTGTTATCAATTACTAGTTAACCTCTTTGATGCCTGGGGATTTTAAAGGGACAGTCAAGTCCAAAAAATACTTTCATGTTTCAAATAGGGCATGTAATTTTAAACAACTTTCCAATTTACTTTTATCACCAATTTTTCTTTTTTCTTTTGGTATTCTTAGTTGAAAGCTAGACCTAGGAAGGCTCATATGATAATGTCTAAGCCCTTGAAGGCCGCCTCTAATCACATGCTTTTGTATTTGCTTTTCACAGCAGGGGAGAGCTAGTTCAGGTAAACCCTATAGATAACATTGTGAGCAAGCCCGTGGATTGTGGCAGACACTGCACTAATTGGCTAAAATGAAAGTCAAACGATAATAAATAAAATGTCATGTGATCAGGGGGCTGTCAGAAGATGCTTAGATACAAGTTAATCACAGAGGTAAAAAGTATATTATTATAACTGTGTTGGTTGTGCAAAACTGGGGAATGGGTAATAAAGGGATTATCTATCTTTTAAAACAACAAAAATTCTGGTGTTGACTGTCCCTTTAATGAACACTGCTTATCAATGGAATGCAGTAGCTGTGGCACCTTGTAAATTAAAGGACCAGTCAACACTGTAGGTTTGCATAATCAACAAATGCAACATAACAAGACAATGCAATAGCACTTAGTCTGAACTTCAAATGAGTAGTAGATTTTTTTTTCTGACAATTTTAAAAGTTGTCTTTTTCCACTCCCCCTGTACCATGTGACAGCCATCGGCCAATCCCAAATGCATACATGTACCATGTGACAGCAATCAGCCATTCACAAATGCATACACACTTATTCTTGCACATGCTCAGTTGGAGCTGGTGACTCAAAAAGTTTAAATATAAAAAGACTGTGCACATTTTGTTAATGGAAGTAAATTAGAAAGTTGTTTAAAATTGCATGCTCTATCTGAATAATGAAAGTTTAATTTTGATTGAGTGTCCCTTTAAGAGCACTCTGCCTGCCTTTGTAAGCCTTCCCTACACATCTAGCTATTGTGTAGAATAGATCTCATATTACATTTCCACTGTCAGTTTGCATTGCAACACACACAGCACATCACTAATGCATGCAGTTGACATTGTGCCTGGGTCATTCCTGTCCTTTCTGGGGGAATAGAATGAATTTGCTGATTTGTAGCTCTGGTTCTTATTGGAAATAGGGGAAAATGTAAAGATATTACAGTGAAAATATCACTATGGCATATTGGCCACTGGTCACAGAAATATTGTCAGCACAGAAATGTAGCTGGCAACATTGCTGCTGATTATGAATTGCAAAACCTCTCTTAGCCTTTATCCCAAACCCTAAAAATAACCACATCTCTTATCTCTAACCCCAAATATTTATCTATTTCCAGGAGTTATGAGTACTGGATTTGCATATTTAGTAAGCGGCTCACAGGTGACAACCGTGCATGAACAGCCATATTCCTTATTTGTATTTACAAATTGCATTCAACTCTATGCTTTTTTTAAATAAATATAAATATTAAATATAAATAAGCACATGGCTTTTTATAAACACTGTGTGTGCATTTGTAAGCTTAGTATACAAGTCTGTTTAAGTCAGTGAGTCAAGTGAACTTAGTGAAGAGTGCTCAGTGGTACTAGTAGTGCTTCATTTTTTACTATATATTGAATTATTTCTGTTTTTATTTTTAAAACTCCCCTCCTTTATCTATCCCTGCATGAGGCAGAACACAACACTTAATATGTACAGTGTGTGTGTTGAGTCTGTGTGTGTGACTGTCTGTCTGTGTGGGTTTGGGGGGGTCTGTGTGTGTGGGTTTGTCTGTCTGTGTGTGGATGTGTTTGTGTGACTGTATGTCTGTGTGTTTGGGGGGTCTGTGTGTGTGGGTCTGCCTGTCTGTGTGTGTGGGTCTGTGTGTATGTGTGTGGATTTTTCTGTGTGTGTGGGTCTGTCCCTGTGTGTCCCCCTGTGTGTTTGTTTGGGTCTGTGTGTGCGTGTGTGTGTCTGTTTGGAAGGGGTCTGTGTTTGTGGGTCTGTCCCTGTGTGTGTCTTTGTGTGTGGGGGGGGGTCTGTCTGAGTGTGTGTTTCTGTCTGCCTGTCTGTGTGTGTGGGGGTCTGTCTGTGTGTGTGCATCTGTTTGTGTGTGGGTCTGTGTGTGTGAGTCCAGTACTTGTGTTAGGTGCTATTTCCCATAATGCTCAGCCACCATTTCAGCTGGGAAATCTAGTTCCAAAACCTCTGGAGGGTCACAATTTGAGCCCTGTGCTGTAGGTGAACATAACTAACTTTTTTCAGGTGCAAAATATTTGTTGGTGCCAGTAATTTAGTGATATGTATATGTATGTGTGTATATATATATATATATATATATATATATATATATATATATATACACACACACACACACACACACACACACACACACACACACACACACATATATATATATATAATGTGTGTGTGTGTGTGATTCTTGTGCGTATCATTGTCAGTGCCTCACTAGCCGCTGACGTCACCGCACATCACTGCCTAGCTGTCAGGCAGAAGTTAAGGTAAGTGCTACTTTATATATTTTCTGGGGGGAACCAGAAAGGAGTAAGCACACCATTATTGTTATTAAGTGCAATAGGAAGGCACTTATATTGGGACACTAAGGACTCTCCTAGTCTGGAGAGGTATTGGGACAGCATTTCTATGCAGGCACTGGGGCTGTGGACCATTTCTCTGGTGGGTTTCACTTTATTCAAGAATCCTTTGCTCAGAAATCATGTATTTATGTGCTAAAACGGAACTGAGTTTTTCCTCCTGATGTGATACGCCCACGATGGGTGGAGCTTCCGAGTTCGTGCCAATTCACTTGCGCATCGGGCAAGAAGTTACTCAGATCACATATTCTGAGGTGTTGCTTTGAAACGCATGGTCCGTGTAGAGCATGCGTTTCTAGCACCGGTTGGAAAATCTGTACTGTAGCGCTCCGGATTGAGGTTAATACTGCAATGCAACGGATGAGAATTGGCTACTGCAGCGCTGAGCGGAAACATAGGCACCCGTTTTTCGGTCAAGTAGGAGCACCTCGGCACGGTTGCTGGGGTTCAGAGGTGTTTTTTCTTCTTTTGGCATATTTTGGTAGCAAAATTAACTTGAAAAAGAGTAAAACACAGAGGCGCCAACATGGCCTAATATCGCCAGGGAAATGAATGAAACACAGCAACACAGATGAGTAGGATACTCACAAACAAAAAGCACCCAGCTGGTGCATGTGTAGCAGACTGAAACTTTTGCAGTGGTCCAGCTCACTGTGTCCTTGGCACAAAAGCAGTTGGAAATCCTCAGAAGGTCCAGATATCAGATGCAGTTGATGCAGAAAAAGTTTTCAATTCAATTGTTTGGGATCATCTGTTTCGAAGCCTTGCAATATTGTCCGGATAAACGCAGCCTGCCTTGATGTCTCCAATGCCGTGTATGGAATAACTTGCTCAAGTATGGGAGCGCTGTCTATTCCAGACTTTGAGGTTTTGCTTTCCAGGGAAAATCTTCAATCAGCAGAACTTCAATGAAGATCTGTTTATCTTGCTATGCAGTTTTCCCTTATGCCAGGACCGGCTTTTTCCAAAACACACTGAACTTTACAGGCCTTAAAGTAAACAAGTGGTCACTTTGAAATTAAAGAAACAGTAACGTCTTTTGGGTTTAACATTTTTATCATATAAAAAAGTCAATTGTGAATAAGTATAGACCAAGGGGCCTTACAAAATGTTTCTTGCTCTTTGTGTTTTCAAGCTAATGTGGAACCACCAATCCCTTTCTGTCCCACATGTATTGAGAGGACTTTAAATTATAGGGAAAAGATTTTTTTCTGAGCAAACCTTTTAAAAAATGGATGCTGCCCAAGGGTCTAATGACGAGGGTCAAGTTATGCCGCAGCTTTCTCCCCAAGCAAGGGTTAAATCTGGTCCATACTTGGGTGCAATACCATATAGCCCATAGATACCTTCCCTAGCAAAATTGGCCATTTTCATTAACGTTTAGGCACTTTTGCAGTTTTTGTGTACATTTTATTTTCTTAAAGGTACAGTAACGGCTTTTCAAAAATAGTTTTTTCTCAAACAATAAAGGTTTTCCAAGACTTGTACTGTGCTTATTAGTCTGTTCAACATGTCTGACATTGAAGAAAGTCAGTGCTCCATGTGTTTAGAGGTTGTTGTGGAACCCCCCCTTACATTGTGTCCTACTTGTACCGACAGGGCCCTACACTGTAAAGATCATATCTTAGGTATTGATAGTGTGTCTAAAGATGATTCTCAGTCTGAAGAGAACCATGACATGCCACCTAATGATCTCAAGTGTCTCAACCCATTACTCCTGCACAAGAGTCGCCAAGTACTTCTAGTGCGTCTACTTCTTTTACTCTACAGGATATGGCGGCAGTAATGTCTAACACCTTTACAGAGGTGCTGTCTAAAGTGCCAGGTTTGCAAGGTAAACGCAGTAGGTCAGGTTTAGAGACAAATGCTGAACCTTCTGATGCCTTAGTGCCTATTTCCGATGCCCCTTCACTATGCTCTGATGTGGGGGTTAGGGATTTTATGTCTGAGGGAGAATGTTCAGAATCAGGGAACCCAATTCCTCATATTGACTCGGACACTCCGTCCTTTAAATTTAAATTAGAACACCTCCGCCTGTTGCTCAGGGAGGTTTTGGCAACTCTAGACGATTGCGATCCTATCACAATTCCCCAAGAAAAATTGTGCAAGATGGATAAATATTTAGAAGTGCCTTCTTACACGGACGTATTTCCAGTTCCTAAGAGGATTGCGGAAATTGTTAAGAGGGAATGGGATAGACCAGGTATACCGTCCCCCCCCCCCCTCCTAATTTTAAGAAAATGTTTCCAATATCTGATACCATGCGGGACTCCTGGCAACTTGTCCCTAAGGTAGAAGGAGCTATTTCCACGCCAGCAAAGCGTACAACAATTCCCATTGAGGACAGTTGTGCTTTCAAAGACCCCATGGATAAAAAATTAGAGGGTCTTCTAAAGAAATTGTTTGTCCAACAAGGTTTTCTCCTACAGCCGACGGCCTGCATTGCTCCAGTAACTACGGCAGCGGCTTTTTGGTTTGACGCCCTGGAGGAGTCTCTGAAAGTAGAGACCCCCTTAGAGGAAATTCTGGACAGAATTAAGGCCCTTAAGTTGGCTAACTCTTTTATTACCGACGCTGCTTTTCAGATTGCAAAATTAGCAGTGAAAAATGCAGGTTTTGCCATTCTAGCACGCAGAGCGTTATGGCTAAAGTCTTGGTCTGCTGACGTATCGTCTAAATGTAAACTTTTATCTATTCCCTTCAAGGGTAAGACCCTATTTGGGCCTGAACTGAAGGAAATAATTTCTGACATTACTGGAGGTAAGGGACATGCCCTGCCTCAGGACAAATCCCTTAAGACGAGGGGTAGACAAAATAATTTTCTTTCCTTTCGAAACTTTAGAGGTGTTTCCTCAACGCCCGGTTCCTCTGCTAGGCAGGAAGGGAACTTTACTCAATCCAAGTCGATCTGGAGACCTAACCAGGCCTGGAATAAAGGTAAACAAAACAAGAAGCCCACTGCTGCTACCTAGACAGCATGAAGGGGCAGCCCCCGATCCGGGACCGGATCTAGTAGGGGGCAGACTCTCTTTCTTTGCTCAGGCTTGGGCAAGGGTCGTACAGGATCCCTGGGCATTAGAAATTGTGACCCAGGGATACCAGCTGGAATTCAAGGATTGTCTACCCAGGGGAAGATTTCATCTTTCTCGCTTGTCTGTAGACCAGACAAAAAGAGAGGTGTTCTTACGCTGTGTAGAAGACCTCTACACCATGGGTGTAATTTGCCCAGTTCCAAAACTGGAACAGGGGCAGGATTTATTCAAATCTCTTCATGGTTCCCAAAAAAGAGGGAACCTTCAGACCAATTTTAGATCTCAAGTTTCTAAACCAGTTTCTCAGAGTCCCATCGTTCAAGATGGAGACCATTCGTAACGATATTGCCAGTGATCCAGGAGGATCAATACATGACCACTGTATATCTGAAGGACGCGTACCTTCGCATTCCTATTCACAAGGGTCATCATCAGTTCCTGAGGTTCACCTTCCAGGACAAGCATTATCAGTTTGTGGCTCTTCCCTTCGGGTTGGCCACGGCTCCCAAGATCTTCACAAAGGTTCTAGGGTCCCTTCTGGCGGTTCTCAGACAGTGAGGTATAGCAGTGGCGCCCTATCTGGACGATATCTTGATCCAGGCGTCAACCTATCTTCTGTCCAAATCTCACACGGACATCGTGTTGTCTTTTCTAAGAACTCACAGTTGGAAAGTGAACGTGGAAAAGAGTTCACTAGTCCCTCTAACAAGAGTTCCATTCCTGAGTACTCTACTAGATTCAGTAAACATGAAAATATTTCTGACGGAGGTCAGAAAATCAAAGATTCTAAATACTTGCCGAGTTCTGCAGTCCCTTCACCAGCCAACAGTGGTAGCGGCAATGGATATCGCGCTTTCATCTCAGACCACTACAACTGTGCATGCTCAGGCAGTAGAATGAGGATTATGCGAATTTGTCTCCTCCAATAAATCTGGACCAGGAGACCAGAGATTCTCTTCAGTGGTTGTTGTCTCAAGACCACCTGTCCCAGGGGATGTGCTTTTGCAGGCCATCTTGGGTTGTAGTAACGACGGACGCCACCCTGCTGGGCTGGGGTGCAGTCTGGAATTCCCTGAAGGCTCAGGGTGTGTGGACTCAGGCGGAGTCTCAACTACCGATCAATATTCTGGAACTGAGAGCGATATTCAACGCGCTTCAGGCGTGGCCTCAGTTGGCTGCAGCCAAATTCATAAGATTCCAGTCGGACAACATCACGACTGTGGCATATATCAATCATCAGGGGGGAACAAGGAGTTCTCTAGTGATGATAGAAGTATAGAAAATAATCCGATGGGCAGAGTCTCACTCTTGCCATCTCTCTGCGATCTACATCCCAGGAGTAGAGAACTGGGAAGCATATTTCCTAAGTCGTCAGACTTTTCATCCAGGGGAGTGGGAACTCCACCCGGAGGTGTTTGCTGCTTTGATTCATCAATGGGGCACACCGGAATTGGATCTGATGGCATCTCGACAGAATGCCAAACTTCCTCTTTACGGGTCCAGATCAAGGGACCCCAAGGAGGCACTGATAGATGCTCTAGCAGTACCTTGGTCGTTCAACCTGGCTATGTGTTTCCACCTTTTCCTCTCCTGCCACCTGTGATTGCAAGAATCAAACAGGAGAGGGCTTCAGTGATTCTAATAGCTCCTGCATGGCCACGCAGGACCTGGTATGCGGATCTAGTGGACATGTCGTCTCTACCTCCGTGGAAACTACCATTGAGGAAGGATCTTCTCATCCAAGGTCCGTTCCTACATCCAAATCTAACTTCTTTGCAACTGACTGCCTGGAGATTGAACGTTTGATTTTATCAAGGCAAGGATTCTCTGAGTCGGTCATTGATACTCTGATTCAGGCTCGCAAGCCTGTCACTAGGAAGATTTACCATCAGATATGGAGTAAATATCTTTATTGGTGCGAATCCAGAGGTTACTCATGGAGTAAAGTTTGGATTCCTAGTATTCTGCCCTTTCTCCAAGAAGGATTGGAGAAAGGTCTTTCAGCTAGTTCCTTAAAGGGACAGATTTCTGCTTTGTCAATTTGCTTCATAAGCGTCTGGCAGATGTTCCAGACGTTCAGGCTTTTTGTCAGGCTTTAATCAGAATCAAGCCTGTGTTTAGACCTATTGCTCCGCCATGGAGCTTGAATTTAGTTCTCAATTTTCTTCAAGGGGTTCCGTTTGAACCCATGCATTCCTTAGATGTTAAACTGTTATCTTGGAAAGTTTTGTTTCTTGTTGCTATCTCTTCTACTCAAAGAGTTTCTGAGCTTTCTGCGTTACAATGTGATTCACCTTATCTTATATTCCATTCAAATAAGGTGGTTTTGCGTACTAAGCCTGGTTTCCTTCCAAAGGTTTGTTCAAATAAGAATATTAATCAAGAAATTGTGGTTCCTTCCTTGTGTCCTAATCCTTCCTCTAAGAAGGAACGTCTGTTGCATAATCTGGACGTGGTCAGTGCTTTAAAATTTTATTTGCAAGCAACTAAAGAATTCCGTCAAACATCTTCTCTCTTTGTTGTTTACTCTGGTAGACGGAGAGGTCAAAAGGCTACGGCGACCTCTCTTTCATTTTGGCTCAAAAACATTATCCATATGGCTTATGAGACTGCTGGACAGCAGCCTCCTGAAAGGATTACGGCCCATTCCATCAGGGCTGTGGCTTCCACTTGGGCTTTCAAGAACGATGCTTCTGTTGAACAGATTTGTAAGGCAGTGACTTGGTCTTGCCTTCATACTTTTTCCAAATTTTACAAATTTGATACTTTTGCTTCTTCTGAGGCTATTTTTTGGAGAAAGGTTCTTCAAGCAGTGGTGCCTTCTGTTTAGGTTCCTGTCTTGTCCCTCCCTTTCATCCGTGTCCTAATGCTTTGGTATTGGTATCCCACAAGTAAGGATAAAACCCGTGGACTCGGTACATCTTGTAAAAGAAAAGGAAATTTATGCTTACCTGATAAATGTATTTCTTTTACGATGTTCCAAGTCCACGGCCCACCCTGTCACTGAGACAGGATTTAAAATTTTTCTAAACGTCAGTCACCTCTGCACCTTTTTAGTTTTTCCCTTTCTCTTCCTATGCCTGCGGTCGAATGACTGGGGGGAGGAGTTAAGGGATGAGCTATATTGCAGCTCTGCTGTGGTGCTCTTTGCCACTTCCTGTTAACAGGAGGTTAATATCCCACAAGTAAGGATGAAACCCATGGACTCGGTACATCGTAAAATAAATAAATTTATCAGGTAAGCATAAATTTCCTTTTTATCCAAGCGGGGGTTTTCTGATTCGGTCATAGAGACCATGATTCAGGCTCGTAAGCCTGTAACTAAAAGGATTTACCATAAGATTTGGCGTAAATATCTCTATTGGTGTGAATCCAAGGGCTACTCATGGAGTAGAGGAGTTAGGATTCCTAGAATTTTGTCTTTTCTCCAAGAGGGTTTGGAGAAGGGTTTATCGACGAGTTCCCTAAAGGGTCAAATCTCGGCCTTATCTATGTTGTTACACAAACGTCTGGCGGATGTCCCAGATATACAATTATTTTGTCAGGCCTTGGTCAGGATAAGGCCTGTGTTCAAACCAGTTACTCCTCCTCAAGAGTCTTAATTTAGTTCTCAAAGTTTTACAAGGGGCTCCGTTTGAGCCTATGCATTCCTTAGATATTAAGTTGTTATCTTGGAAAGTTTTATTTCTTCTTGCTATTTCTTCTGCTTGAAGAGCATCAGAGCTCTCGGCATTGCAGTATGAGTCTCCTTACCTTATTTTCCATTCAGACAAGGTGGTTTTACGTACAAAATTAGGATTTCTTCCTAAGGTTGTTACTGATCGGAGCATTAATCAGGAGATTGTTGTTCCTTCTCTGTGTCCTAATCCTTCTTCTCAGAAGAAACGACTTCTGCACAATTTGGATGTGGTCCGTGCTTTAAAGATTTACCTGCAGGGGACTAAGGACTTTCGTCAGTCTTCTTCTTTGTTTGTGATTTTCTCAGGAAAACGTAAGGGACAAAAAGCTACGGCTGCTTCTCTTTCTTTTTGGCTGAAGAGTATCATACCTTTTGCATATGTGACTGCTGGACAGCAGCCTCCCGAGAAGGTTACGGCTCATTCCACGAGGGCTGTTGCTTCCTCATGGGCATTCAAAAATGAAGCTTCTGTGGAACAGATTTGCAAGGCTGCAACTTGGTCCTCTCTGCACACTTTTTAAAAATTCTACAAATTTGAAACGTTTGCCTCGGCTGAGGCCGCTTTTGGGAGAAAGGTTTTTCAAGCAGTGGTGCCTTCCGTTTAGGTGCCCTGTCTTGTCCCTCCTGTATCATCTGTGTATTCTAGCTTGGGTATTGGATCCCATTAGTAATTAAGATGATCCGTGGACTCATTGCGTCTTAAAAAAGAAAAGAAAATTTATGCTTACCTGATAAATGTATTTCTTTTTTGACACGATGAGTCCACGGCCCGCCCTGTTCTTGTAAGACAGGTTGTTGGTTATTATAAACTTCAGACACCTCTGTACCTTGGCTTTTCCTTTCCTTAACTTCGGTCGAAAGACTGGAGTGGGAGGGAGGGGAGGAGCTATTTAACAGCTCTGCTGTGGTGCTTTTTGCCACCTCCTGCTGACCAGGAGGTGAATATCCCTTTAGTAATTAAGATGATCCGTGGACTCATCGTGTCAAAAAAAAAATACATTTATCAGGTAAGCATAAATTTTCTTTTTTTCTTTCATGATTCAGATAGAGCATGCAATTTTTCTAATTTACTCCTATTATCAATTTTTCTTTGTTCTCTTGCTATCTTTATTTAAAAAGCAGGAATGTTATGCATAGGAGCTGGCCCATTTTTTTGAGAAACTAGGTTATGCTTGCTTATTGGTGGATAAATGTAAGCCTCCAATAAGCAAGTGCTATCCATGGTGATGAACCTAAAATGGTCTAGCTGCTAAGATTTAAAATAGCTGCTTTTAAAATAAAGATAGCAAGAAAACGAAGAAAAATTGATAATAGGAGTAAACTAGAAGTTGCTTAAAATTGCATGCTCTATCTGAATCGTGAAAGAAAAAATTTGGGTTCAGTGTCCCTTTAAGCATGAGCCGGACAGGGCTGTATGTGCATTTGCTTGTGCAATGTTAAATGAGGATGGTGGATGCCACCTCTCTTGCTTAGAATACAGATTTACTTGTTCCCTGGCTGAGAACATTTTTCACACGCACCTGGTTTAATGCGGCCCTATAACTTGTTTTTATCAGTAATCGGTAATTTATTTTACTGTGATGTAGTAATGTTTACATTCTGTCTCATCCTTTTTTAATTTGTGATTTACAGGTAAATAAATTTAAAAATAAAAAACGGAAGACATTTTTTAGTATACAAAAATGTTTTTTATTGAGATGAATTATATTATAATGAATAAACATTCTTATTTTTCTTTATTCCATTTCTTTTTATGTAGACAAACACATCAATAGTTCATATTCATCCTTCACTACAGGAAGCATCAGAATGATACCGCAAACTCCAAAAGTCTTAGACACCAATGACTATTCATAAATATTGGGGACATCACAGCAGATATCTAAAGAAGATGGTGAATTGGAAGGAATAAGGCAGCAATCATTATGTACAGAGAGTAATTTAGTCATCAAACAAGTGGACAACATTAATGCCTTATCTAGTGAAATGATTATCCCAGAAGATAAACCACACACATTTACAGAGTTTTCAAAACATATTAAAGAAAGGAAAAGTCTACAGTCTAACCAAATGATTCATACAAAGGAGCAACCTTTCAAATGTACAGAATGTGAGAAAAGCTTTAGATGTAAGTCTAATCTACTAGAACACCACAAAATTCACACAGGTGAGAAACCACACACATATACTGAGTGTGGTAAATGTTTTACACAAATGAATCATCTGAAAACTCATAAAAAGTTTCACACAGGAGAAAAGCCGTTCACATATACTGAGTGCGGTAAATGTTTTACACAAATTAATCATCTGAAAACTCATAAAAAGTTTCACACAGGAGAAAAGCCGTTCACATGTACAGAGTGTGGAAAAAGTTTTACACTAAAGAGTCATCTGAAAACTCATACAATGAGTCACACAGGAGAAAAGCCTTTCACATGTACAGAGTGTGGAAAAAGTTTTACACGAATGGATCTTCTGAAAACTCATGAAAGGAGTCACACAGGAGAAAAACCTTTCACATGCACAAAGTGTGGGAAATGTTTTACACAAAAGAGTAGTCTGAAAACTCATGAAAGGAGTCACACAGGAGAAAAGCCGTTCACGTGTACAGAGTGTGGAAAAAGTTTTACACTAAAGAGTCATCTGAAAACTCATACAATGAGTCACACAGGAGAAAAGCCTTTCACATGTACAGAGTGTGGAAAAAGTTTTCCACGAATGGATCATTTGAAAACTCATGAAAGGAGTCACACAGGAGAAATGCCTTTCACGTGTACAGAGTGTGGAAAAAGTTTTACAGAAAAGAGTTATCTGAAAGCTCATGAAAGGATTCACACAGGAGAAAAGGCTTTCACATGTACAGAGTGTGGAAAATGTTTTACAAAAAAGAGTGAACTGAAAACTCATGAAAGGAGTCACACAGGAGAAAAGCCTTTCACATGTACAGAGTGTGGAAAATGTTTTACACTAAAGAGTAATCTGAAAAGTCATGAAAGGAGTCACACAGGGGAAAAGCCGTTCACATGTACAGAGTGTGGAAAATGTTTTACACGAATAGATCGTCTGAAAAGTCATGAAATGATTCACACAGGGGAAAAGCCGTTCACATGTACAGAGTGTGGGAAATGTTTTACACGAATGGATTGTCTGAAAACTCATGAAAGGATTCACACAGGGGAAAAGCCGTTCACATGTACAGAGTGTGGAAAAAGATTTACACTAAAGAGTCATCTGAAAACTCATACAATGAGTCACACAGGAGAAAAGCCTTTCACATGTACAGAGTGTGGAAAAAGGTTTACAGAAAAGTATGATCTGAAAACTCATGAAAGGATTCACACAGGAGAAAAACCTTTCACATGTACAGTGTGTGGAAAAGGTTTTACAGTAAAGAGAAGTCTGAAAATTCATGAAAGGAGTCACACAGAAGAAAATCCTTTCACATGTACAGAGTGTGGGAAAAGTTTTATACATAAGAGTCATCTGAATAGACATGAAAGGAGTCACACAGGGGAAAAGCCGTTCACATGTACAGAGTGTGGAAAAGGTTTTACACAAATAAGTAATCTAAAAACTCATGAAAGGAGTCACACAGGAGAAAAGCCGTTCACATGTACAGAGGGGGGAAAAAGTTTTACACAAATAAGTAATCTGAAAATTCATGAAAGGAGTCACAAGGGAAGAAACCTTTCACATGCTTAGAAAGTTTTTTTTATTAAAGTCAGGTATCACAAAATGCCAAATATTTACACACAAATAAACTTTATATAGACAGTGTACAAACCTCTTTACAATTATCCTAAAGAGGGCAAAAATCCCAGTTACAAAATCTCCATATTGGAAGAGCTCTCTTGCTGTCCTTTGTTCCTCTATATATGTGCACCTCAGTTTCTCTCATATCAATGTGATAGAATCCAAACACCACACAGGATTATACAACTTTGTCCTCATACTGACCAGTTACACAACCATTCACCACCAAAGCACCCCCAGTGTTGTTTATTAATATGCCAGTGTTAGGCGTTGTACGTTTTGTTTTACACAGGGGAGGAAATAATTACATTTACAGAATAAAGAGTCTTTATATGAATAGAGTGTTAGAGAATTATATAAACAAGATCATCAGTCTCAAATGATTGACATCTGGGAGATATATTTAATGTGCACATCATGTGGATAAACCTTTTCTTATAGCAATAGATACTTAGCATTGTACATGTCTGAGTGCTAAATGATCTCGTTATGGCAAAAGACAAAGGTGATTACTCCATTCTAATCTTCCTGGATCTCTCAGCTGCATTTGACACCATTGACCATAGGATTCTAATAGAGCACTTGCAGTACATCTGTGGTCTAGGAGGCACAGTCCTTAACTGGTTTAAATCTTTTCTCGCTGATAGATCACAGAGAGTAATATCAGGATCAAGCTCATCAGCACCAACAGAACTGGCCTGCAGAGTTCCACAAGGATCTATCCTGTCTCCCATGCTATTCGCAATTCACTTACTACTACTGAGGGACATCATTAACCGAAATGGCCTAAGGTATCATTGTTACGCTGATGACACACAACTCTACTTCTCCTTTGCTCCAGATACTACAGACCCAGCATGCCGCATAAACAATTGCTTAACAGACCTCATAGAATGGATGAATGCTAGCTGTCTCAAAGTGTACCCGGACAAAACAGAGTTACTTTTGGTGAGGGGACCTCGGGCATTACAATTATCCCACGATCACCCAACTGGCCTGGAGCTTGGAGGCTCTAAACTCGTTAGTTCAGCAAAGGTACAAAACCTCGGAGTGCTGATTGACGCTGGACTATCTTTTAAACAGCAGATTTCCTCTGTAATAAAATCTGCCTACTTTCATCTGAAAAACATAGCCAGGATACAACACTTAATTCCACCGGATGATATACCAACATTAATCCATGCATTTGTATCCTCTAGGCTAGATTACTGCAATGCACTTTACTTGGGCCTCCCAAAAAAAGAACTCCATCGCCTTCAGACGGTACAAAACGCAGCAGCCAGACTACTGACCAATCAAACTCGCTCCTGCCACATAACACCTGTTCTCCACTCCCTGCATTGGCTTCCAATTAATTGGCGAACATATTTTAAAACTGGCCTTCTGACCTTTAAAGCCTTAAACAACCAAGACCCACAGTACCTGAAAGAGCTCCTGACACCCTACATCCCATCCCGTTCACTTAGGTCAGCCAACACATCCCTCCTCTCAGTGCCAAGAATAAGGACAAACTCAGGCTCCAGAGCATTCGGCCACGCTGCCCCTACTTTCTGGAACTCTTTACCGTGCACAATCAGAGAGGCACCGTCCTTACAGACTTTTTAAAAAAAAGCTAAAGACCCACCTCTTCCATCAGGCATTCAGTCCGCTTATCTGACCTTCAGAAACTCCTAACTTTTATGTCTTATGTTGGTATATTTGTAAAGCGCTTTGAGTCTCACAGGGAGAAAAGCGCTATATAAATCGCAAATTATTATTATATTATTATAATGTTATATACCAGAGGAATTACTGAGGGGGAACTGATTTTATTTAATTAGACACAATATCAGTAACTGGTACATTTGTGATAATAATCAGTTTAATTTAAATGGCTACTTTAACCTACATGTATATTGGGTATGTAATATGTGTGTCATGTGATCATAATCAGTTTAAATGGCTACTATAACCTACATGTATACTGGGTATGTAATATGTATGTCATGTGATCATAATCAGTTTAATTTAAATGGCTACTATAACCTACATGTATACTGGGTATGTAATATGTGTGTCATGTGATCATAATCAGTTTAATTTAAATGGCTACTATAACCTACATGTATACTGGGTATGTAATATGTGTGTCATGTGATCATAATCAGTTTAATTTAAATGGCTACTATAACCTACATGTATACTGGGTATGTAATATGTGTGTCATGTTCTGTAACTTGATATTATGTCTGTTAGATGTTTTCATGTTAGTTAGAAGCCACAAGAACTGATAATAGCACATACTGTATATATAAAGGGAACATTATGTGATAAATCCCTTTGTATCAAGAGCACAAGTGTTAGGTATATTTATACCATTGTGTGCATATATCATGTAATGCTGCTGTTTACTATATAATGATATACAATGTTTTTTCATGCAAATAAAAAGTGATTGTAATCCAGACCAGTATTTGTGTTTTTTTGTATAATTAAAAACTAAATATCACAGAATAAAAAGGAAAACATCATCAAAGACAGAAACCAAATCTGACAGTGAAGGTTAAACGCTGATAAATCAGATAGAGCAGCGATTTTACCCACCTTTCCAATTTACTTCTATAATCTAATTTGCTTTGTTCTTTTGGTATCCTTTGTTATAGAGTAAACATAGGAGGCTGATATTATATGAGATTAGGGGCGTGCACATGTATTTAGCACTCTGTGCAGCAGTGTTTGTAACTATGTATAACACTGCTATAAAAGTTCTTGCAAACTCTGCTGTCTGAAGATACGTGCACGCTCCTGAGTTCCCCTAGGATTACTCTTTAACAAACATACTAAGAGAACTAAGCACAAATGATAATATAAGTAAATTGGAAAGTTGATTGAAATGTCATGTTCTATCCAATCCATTTAACCCCTTAATGACCAAGGACGTACGCCACACGTCCTCAAAAAAAATACAGTTAATGACCGAGGACGTGTGGCGTACGTCCTTGGTCTGGAAAGCAGCTGGAAGCGATCCTGCTCGCTTCCAGCTGCTTTCCGGTTATTGCAGTGATGCCTCGATATCTTGGAAGAAGTGAGCAGTACAGCCTCTACCGACAAGATTCCTACCGCCAAAAAAAGTCTTTAGTTAAGAGCTTTATGGGCTAACGCGGAAACATAAAGCTCTTAACTACAGTGCTACAAAGTACACTAACACCCATAAACTACCTATGAACCCCTAAACCGAGGCCCCCCCCACATCGCAAACCCTATAATAAAATTTTTTAACCCCTAATCTGCTGCCCTTAAAGGGACACTGTACCCAAAAAATTTCTTTCATGATTCAGATAGAGAATGCAATTTTAAGCAACTTTCTAATTTACTCCTATTATCAAATCTTCTTTATTCTCTTGGTATCTTTATTTGAAATGCAAGAATGTAAGTTTAGATGCCGGCCCATTTTTGGTGAACAACCTAGGTTGTCCTTGCTGATTGGTGGATAAATTCATCCACCAATCAAAAACTGCTGTCCAGAGTGCTGAACCAAGAAAAAAAGCTTAGATGTCTTCTTTTTCATATAAAGATAGCAAGAGAATGAAGAAAAATTGATAATAGGAGTAAATTAGAAAGTTGCTTAACCCCTTAATGACCACAGCACTTTTCCATTTTCTGTCCGTTTGGGACCAAGGCTATTTTTACATTTTTGCGGTGTTTGTGTTTAGCTGTAATTTTCCTCTTACTTATTTACTGTACCCACACATATTATATATCGTTTTTCTCGCCATTAAATGGACTTTCTAAAGATACCATTATTTTCATCATATCTTATAATTTACTATAAACAAATTATAAAATATGAGGAAAAAAATGGAAAAAACACACTTTTTCTAACATTGATCCCCAAAATCTGTTACACATCTACAACCACCAAAAAACTCCCATGCTAAATAGTTTCTAAATTTTGTCCAGAGTTTAGAAATACCCAATGTTTACATGTTCTTTGCTTTTTTTGCAAGTTATAGGGCAATAAATACAAGTAGCACTTTGCTATTTCCAAACCACTTTTTTTCAAAATTAGCGCTAGTTACATTGGGACACTGATATCTTTCAGGAATCCCTGAATATCCCCTGACATGTATATATTTTTTTTTAGAAGACATCCCAAAGTATTGATCTAGGCCCATTTTGGTATATTTCATGCCACCATTTCACCGCCAAATGCCATCAAATAAAAAAAATCGTTCACTTTTTCACAAATGTTTTCACAAACTTTAGGTTTCTCACTGAAATTATTTACAAACAACTTGTGCAATTATGGCATAAATGGTTGTAAATGCTTCTCTGGGATCCCCTTTGTTCAGAAATAGCAGACATATATGGCTTTGGCGTTGCTTTTTGGTAATTAGAAGGCCGCTAAATGCCACTGTGCACCACACGTGTATTATGCCCAGCAGTGAAGGGGTTAGTTAGGGAGCATGTAGGGAGCTTGTAGGGTTAATTTTAGCTTTAGTGTAGTGCAGTAGACAACCCCAAGTATTGATCTAGGCACATTTTGGTATATTTCATGCCCCCATTTCACCGCCTAAATGCGATCAAATTGAAAAAAACGCTACATTTTTCACAATTTTATGTTTCTCACTGAAATTATTTACTAACAGCTTGTGCAATTATGGCACACATGGTTGTAAATGCTTCTCTAGGATCCCCTTTGTTCAGAAATAGCAGACATATATGACTTTGGCGTTGCTTTTTGGTAATTAGAAGGCCGCTAAATGCTGCTGCGCATCACACGTGTATTATGGCTAGCAGTGAAGGGTTAATTAGGTAGCTTATAAGGAGCTTGCAGGGTTAATTTTAGCTTTAGTGTAGAGATCAGCCTCCCACCTGACACATCACACCCCCTGATCCCTCCCAAACAGCTGTCTTCCCTCCCCCACCCCACAATTGTCCCTGCCATCTTAAGTACTGGCAGAAAGTCTGCCAGTACTAAAATAAAAGTTTAAAAAAAAAAAAAAAAAATCTGCTGTGTAGGACCCCCCCCCCTTAGCCCCAACCTCCCTGATCCCCCCCAAACAGCTCTCTACCCCCCCTCCTCTGCCTTATTGTGCACCATATTGGGTACTGGCAGCTGTCTGCCAGTACCCAGTTTGAAATCAAAAGTTTATTTTAAGATTTTCTGTAGTGTAGCTTACCCCCCTTAACACCCAACCCCCCACCCTCTCCCAGATCATTAATATTTTTTATTCCCACCCTCTCTCCCACTGAGTCCCACCTTGTGCCTCTTCCACTTCAATTCTAACTTTTGGGCAGTTTCACACGTGCACGCGCGCGCACGCACGATCCCCCCCCCTCCTCTACTGATGGCCTCCCTGGACACGCTCCCACCCACCAACGATCATAGCCGATGCAGAGAGGGCCACAGAGTGGCTCTCTCTGCATCGGACTGCTTAAAAAAGTTATTGCAGGATGCCTCTATATCGAGGCATCACTGCAATAACATGAAAGCAGCTGGAAGTTATCAGGATCGCTTTCACTGCTTTCAAAGACCAACGACGTGCAGGGTACGTCCTTGGTCGTTAAGGATATTTTTTTGGAGGACGTACCCTGCACGTCGTTGGTCATTAAGGGGTTAAAATTGCATGTTCTATCTGAATCACAAAATAATTTTTTTGGGTACAGTGTCCCTTTAACATCGCTGAACCCTACATTATATTTATTACCCCCTAATCTGCCCCCCCCACGTCGCCGCCACCTACCTACACTTATTAACCCCTAATCTGCCGACCGGACATCGTCGCCACTATAATAAATGTATTAACCCCTAAACCGCCGCACTCCCGTCTCGCAAACACTATAATAAATTGTGTTATCCCCTAATCTGCCCTCCCTAACACTAATCTGCCGCCCCCAACGTCGCCGCTACTATAATAAAGTTATTAACCCCTAAACCTAAATCTAACCCTAACACCCCCCTAAGTTAAATATAATTTAAATAAAACGAAATAATATTACTATCATTAAATAAATTATTCCTATTTAAAACTAAATACATTGTAGCTATTTTAGGATTAATATTTATTTTACATTCAACTTTGTATTTATTTTAACTAGGTACAATAGTTATTAAATAGTTATTAACTATTTAATAGCTACCTAGTTAAAATAATTACAAATTTACCTGTAAAATAAATCCTAACCTAAGTTACAATTACACCTAACACTACTCTATAATTAAATTAATTAACTAAACTACCTACAATTAAATACAATTAAATTAACTAAACTATAGTACAAAAAAAACAAACACTAAATTACAGAAAATATTTTTTTTATTATAGTAGCGGCGACGTTGGGGGCGGCAGATTAGGGGTTAATAATTGTAGGTAGGTGGCGGCGACGTTAGGGAGGGTAGATTAGGGGTTAATGAAATTTATTATAGTGTTTGCGAGGTGGGAGTGCGGCGGTTTAGGGGTTAATACATTTATTATAGTGGCGGCGATGTCCAGTCGGCAGATTAGGGGTTAATAATTGTAGGTAGGTGGCGGCGACGTTGGGGGGGGGGCAGATTAGGGGTTAATAAATATAATATAGGTGTCAGCGATGTTGGGAGCAGCAGATTAGGGTTTCATAGGGATAATGTAGGTTGTGGCGGTGTGCGGAGCGGGAGATTAGGGTTTAATAACATTATGCAGGTGTCAGCGATAGCGGGGGCGGCAGATTAGGGGTTAATAAGTGTCAGGTTAGGGGTGTTTAGACTCGGGGTTCATGTTAGGGTGTTAGGTGCAGACTTAGAAAGTGTTTCCCCATAGGAAACAATGGGGCTGCGTTAGGAGCTGAACGCTGCTTTTTTGCAGGTGTTAGTTTTTTTTTTCAGCCGAAACTGCCCCGTTGGATGATATCCTTGACAGGCTTAAAGCTCTTAAATTAGCCAATTAATTTATTTCTGACGCCGTTTTCATTTAACCAAGCTAACGGCTAAAAATTCAGGTTTTGCCATTCAGGCGCGTAGGGCGCTATGGCTTAAATCCTGGTCAGCTGACGTTACTTCAAAGTCTAAACTTCTCAATATCCCCTTCAAAGGGCAGACCCTATTTGGGCCTGGACTGAAGGAGATCATTTCTGATATTACTGGAGGAAAAGGCTACGCCCTTCCCCAGGATAGGTCCAACAAGTTAAGGACCAAACAGACTAATTTTCGTTCCTTTAGAAACTTCAAGAGTGGCGCAGCTTCATCTTCCTCTTCTACAAAACAAGAGGGAAATTTTGCCCAGTCCAAGCCAGTCTGGAGACCTAACCAGGCTTTGAACAAGGGGAAACAGGCCAAAAAGCCTGCTGCTGCCTCTAAGACAGCATGAAGGAGTAGTCCCCGATCCGGGACTGGATCTAGTGGGGGGCAGACTTTCTCTCTTTGCCCAGGCTTGGGCAAGAGACGTCCAGGATCCCTGGGCTCTGGAGATTTGTTTTCCCAGGGATATCTTCTGGATTTCAAAGCTCATCTCCAAAGGGGAGATTTCATCTCTCACAATTATCTGCAAACCAGATAGAGAGAGGCATTCTTACGTTGCGTTCAAGACTTACTAGTTATGGGAGTGATCCACCCAGTTCCAAAGGAGGAACAGGGGCAGGGCTTCTTTTCAAATCGGTTTATAGTTCCCAAGAAAGAGGGAACTTTCAGACCTATCTTGGATCTCAAGATCCTAAACAAATTTCTCAGGGTCCCATCCTTCAAGATGGAGACTATTCGAACCATCCTACCTATGATCCAGGAGGGTCAATATATGACTACTGTGGATTTAAAGGATGCTTATCTACATATTCCGATACACAGGGATCATCATCAGTTTCTGAGGTTCGCCTTCCTAGACAGGCATTACCAGTTTGTGGCTCTTCCCTTCGGGTTAGCCATGGCACCAAGAATCTTTACGAAGGTTTTAGGGTCCCTTCTGGCGGTTCTAAGACCGCGGGGTATAGCAGTGGCCCCTTACCTAGATGACATCCTGATACAGGCGTCGACTTTTCAAATCGCCAGGTCCCATACGGACATTGTTCTGGCATTCCTGAGGTCTCACGGGTGGAAGGTGAACGAAGGAAAGAGTTCGCTCTCCCCTCTCACAAGAGTTTCCTTCCTAGGAACTCTGATAGATTCAGTAGAAATGAAGATTTATCTGACAGAGGTCAGGTTGTCAAAACTTCTAACTTCCTGCAGTGCTATTTATTCCACTTCTCATCCGTCAGTGGCTCAGTGTATGGATGTAATCGGATTAATGGTAGCGGCAATTGACATAGTTCCATTTGCTCGCCTACATCTCAGACCCACTGCAACTTTGCATGCTCAATCAGTGGAATGGGGATTACACAGATTTGTCCCCTCTACTAAATCTGGATCAAGAGACCAGGGATTCTCTTCTCTGGTGGCTATCTCGGGTCCATCTGTCCAAGGGAATGAGTTTCCGCAGGCCAGAATGGACTATAGTAACGACAGATGCCAGCCTTCTGGGCTGGGGTGCAGTCTGGAACTCCCTGAAGGCTCAGGGTTCGTGGACTCAGGAGGAGGCCCTCCTTCCAATAAACATTCTGGAACTAAGAGCGATATGCAATGCTCTTCAGGCTTGGCCTCAGCTAGCTGCGGTCAGGTTCATCAGATTTCAGTAGGACAACATCACGACTGTAGCCTATATCAACCATCAGAGGGGAAGAAGGAACCCCCTGGCAATGTTGGAGGTTTCAAAGATAATTATATGGGCAGAAGTTCACTCTTGCCATCTCTCAGCTATCCATATCCCAGGAGTAGAGAACTGGGAGGCGGATTTTCTAAGTCGGCAGACTTTTCATCCAGGGGAGTGGGAGCTCCATCCGGAGGTATTTGCCCAGTTGATCCAACTATGGGGCAAACCAGAACTGGATCTCATGGCGTCTCGTCAGAACGCCAAGCTTCCTTATTACGGGTCCAGGTATCCCAAGGCAGCGCTGATAGATGCTCTAGCAGCGCCCTGGTCCTTCAGCCTGGCTTATGTGTTTCCACCGTTTCCTCTGCTCCCTCGTCTGATTGCCAAGATCAAGCAGGAGAGAGCTTCGGTGATCTTGATAGCCCCTGCGTGGCCACGCAGGACTTGGTATGCAGATCTGGTGGACATGTCATCCTTTCCACCATGGACTCTGCCGCTAAGGCAGGACCTTCTACTTCAAGGTCCCTTCAAACATCCAAATCTAATTTCTCTACGTCTGACTGCTTGGAGATTGAACGCTTGATTCTATCAAAGCGTGGTTTTTCCGAATCCTTAATTCAGGCTCGAAAGCCTGTCACCAGGAAAATCTATCATAAGATATGGTGTAAATATCTTCATTGGTGTGAATCCAAGGGTTACTCATGGAGTAAGGTCAGGATTCCTAGGATATTATCTTTTCTCCAAGAAGGATTGGAGAAGGGATTGTCAGCTAGTTCCTTAAAGGGACAGATTTCTGCTCTGTCTATTCTTTTGCACAAACGTCTTTCTGAGGTTCCAGACGTTCAAGCGTTTTGTCAGGCTTTAGTTAGAATCAAGCCTGTGTTTAAACCTGGCTCCGCCATGGAGTTTAAATTTAGTTCTTAAAGTTCTTCAAGGGGTTCCGTTTGAACCTTTACATTCCATAGATATTAAGCTTTTATCTTGGAAAGTTCTGTTTTTAGTAGCTATCTCCTCGGTTCGAAGATTTTCGGAATTATCTGCTTTACAGTGTGATTCCCCTTATCTGATTTTCCATGCAGATAAGGTAGTGTTACGTACCAAACCTAGGTTTCTTCCTAAGGTGGTATCTAATAAGAATATCAATCAGGAGATTGTTGTTCCTTCACTATGTCCTAATCCTTCTTCAAAGAAGGAACATCTATTACACAATCTTGATGTGGTTCGTGCTTTAAAGTTTTATTTACAAGCTATGTTTGTTGTCTACTCTGGACAGAGGAGAGGCCAAAAGGCTTCGGCAACTTCTCTTTCTTTTTGGCTAAGAAGTATAAATACGCTTAGCTTATGAGACTGCTGGCCAGCAGCCTCCTGAAAGAATTACAGCTCATTTTACTAGAGCAGTAGCTTCCACATGGGCTTTTAAACATGAGGCCTCTGTTGAACAGATTTGTAAGGAGGCGACTTGGTCTTCGCGTCATACCTTTTCTAAATTCTATAAATGTGATACTTTTGCTTCTTCGGGGGCTATTTTTGGGAGAAAGGTCTTACAGGCAGGGGTGCCTTCTGTTTAAGTTTCCTGCCTTGTCCCTCCCTTCATCCGTGTCCTAAAGCTTTGGTATTGGTATCCCAAGTAATGGATGAACCCGTGGACTGGATACACCTTTACAAGAGAAAACAAAATTTATGCTTACCTGATAAATTTATTTCTCTTGTGGTGTATCCAGTCCACGGCCCGCCCTGTCATTTTAAGGCAGGTGTTTTTTATTTTTAAACTACAGTCACCACTGCACCCTATAGTTTCTCCTTTCTTCTTGCTTGTATTCGGTCGAATGACTGGGGGTGGCAGTTAGGGGAGGAGCTATATAGACAGCTCTGCTGTGGGTGTCCTCTTGCAGCTTCCTGTTGGGAAGGAGAATATCCCACAAGTAATGGATGAACCCGTGGACTGGATACACCACAAGAGAAATAAATTTATCAGGTAAGCATACATTTTGTTTTCATGCTTGTTTGTTATCATTACTAGCCTGTTTAACATGTCTGACAGTGAGGAAAATCATTGTTCAATGTGTTTAGAAGCCATTGTGGAACCCCCTCTTAGAATGTGTCCCTCATGCACTACTATGTCTATAAATTGCAAAGAGCATATTTTAGCCCTTAAGAATGTGGCACTGGATGATTCTCAGACAGAAGGAAACCAGGTTATGCCATCTAATTCCTGAGGTCTCACGGGTGGAAGGTGAACGAAGGAAAGAGTTTGCTCTCCCCTCAGGCTTGGACAAGA
The DNA here is from genome assembly GCF_027579735.1 of Bombina bombina. NCBI lineage: Eukaryota > Metazoa > Chordata > Amphibia > Anura > Bombinatoridae > Bombina > Bombina bombina. Next base: position 25,976,873 of record NC_069503.1, on the reverse strand, counting down.
GACGTTCAGGACTCCTGGGCTTTAGAAATCGTAACCCAGGGGAATCTTCTAGATTTCAAAGATTCTCCTCCAAGGGGGAGATTCCATCTTTCTCAATTGTCTGTAGACCAGACAAAAAGAGAGGCTTTCTTACGCTGTGTAGAAGACCTATTTACCATGGGAGTAATCTGCCCAGTTCCGAAAACAGAACAGGGGCAGGGGTTTTACTCCAATCTGTTTGTGGTTCCCAAAAAAGAGGGAACCTTCAGACCAATTTTAGATCTCAAGATCCTAAACAAATTCCTCAGAGTCCCATCCTTCAAGATGGAGACCATTCGGACTATTTTACCAATGATCCAGGAGGGTCAATATATGACCACCGTGGACTTAAAGGATGCGTATCTACACATCCCTATCCACAAAGATCATCACCAGTTCCTCAGGTTCGCCTTTCTGGACAAGCATTACCAGTTTGTGGCGCTTCCCTTCGGGTTGGACACAGCCCCCAGAATTTTCACAAAGGTGCTAGGCTCCCTTCTGGCAGTTCTAAGGCCATGGGGCATAGCAGTGGCGCCTTATCTGGACGATATTTTAATTCAGGCGTCAACTTACCAACTAGCCAAATCTCACACGGACATCGTGTTGGCTTTTCTGAGATCTCACGGGTGGAAGGTGAACATAAAGAAGAGTTCACTTATCCCTCTTACAAGAATTCCATTCGTAGGAACTCTGATAGATTTTGTGGACATGAAAATGTTTCTGACGGAGGTCAGGAAATCAAAGATTTTAACCACCTGCCGAGCTCTTCATTCCATTCCTTGGCCGTCAGTAGCTCAGTGTATGGAGGTAATCGGACTAATGGTAGCGGCAATGGACATAGTTCCGTTTGCTCGCTTGCATCTCAGACCACTGCAACTATGCATGCTAAAACAGTGGAATGGGGATTATGCAGATTTATCTCCTCAGATAAATCTGGATCAAGAGACCAGAGACTCTCTTCTTTGGTGGTTGTCACAGGATCATCTGTCCCAGGGAATATGTTTCTGCAGACTCAGCATGGGTCATAGAGAGCGATATTCAACGCGCTTCAGGCATGGCCTCAGCTGGCTTCGGCCTGATTCATAAGATTCCAGTCGGACAACATCACAACTGTAGCATATATCAATCATCAGGGGGGAACAAAGAGTTCTCTAGCGATGATAGAGGTTACCAAAATAATTAAATGGGCAGAGACTCCCTCTTGCCATCTATCAGCAATCTATATCCCAGGAGTGGAGAACTGGGAAGCGGATTTTCTAAGTCGTCAGACTTTTCATCTGGGGGAGTGGGCACTCCATCCGGAGGTGTTTGCACAATTGATTCATCAATGGGGCACACCAGAATTGGATCTGATGGCGTCTCGTCAGAACGCCAAACTTCCTTGTTACGGGTCCAGATCAAGGGATCCCCAAGCAGTACTGATAGATGCTCTAGCAGTACCCTGGTCGTTCAACCTGGCTTATGTGTTTCCACCATTTCCTCTCCTTCCTCGTTTGATTGCCAGAGCTTCGGTGATTTTGATAGCACCTGCGTGGCCACGCAGGACTTAGTATGCAGACCTGGTGGACATGTCATCTCTTCCACCATGGACTCTACCGCTGAGGCAGGACCTTCTGGTTCAAGGTCCTTTCAAGCATCCAAATCTAATTTCTCTGCGACTGACTGCTTGGAGATTGAACGCTTGATCTTATCCAAGCGGGGTTTCTCTGAGTCGGTCATAGATACCTTGATTCAGGCTCGAAAGCCTGTCACCAGGAAAATCTATCATAAGATATGGCGTAAATATCTTTGTTGGTGCGAATCCAAAGGCTACTCATGGAGTAAGATCAGGATTCCTAGGATTTTGTCCTTTCTCCAAGAAGGATTGGAGAAGGGTTTGTCAGCTAGTTCCTTAAAAGGACAGATATCTGCTTTGTCTATTCTATTACACAAGCGTCTGGCAGATGTTCCAGACGTTCAGTCGTTCTGTCAGGCTTTAGTTAGAATCAAGCCTGTGTTTAAACATGTTGCTCCGCCATGGAGTTTGAATTTAGTTCTTAAAGTTCTTCAAGGGGTTCCGTTTGAACCCATGAATTCCATAGATATTAAACTTCTATCTTGGAAAGTTCTGTTTTTAGTTGCTATCTCTTCGGCTCTAAGAGTTTCTGAATTATCTGCATTACAATGCGATTCGCCTTATCTGGTTTTCAATGCTGATAAGGTGGTTTTGCGTACCAAACCAGGATTCCTTCCTAAGGTTGTTTCTGATAGGAATATCAATCAGGAAATTGTTGTTCCTTCTCTGTGTCCTAATCCTTCTTCTAAGAAGGAGCGTCTTTTGCACAACTTGGACGTGGTTTGTGCCTTGAAATTTTACTTGCAAGCAACCAAGGAGTTCCGTCAAACATCATCTTTGTTTGTGGTCTATTCTGGGAAACGTAGAGGTCAAAAAGCTACGGCTACCTCGCTTTCCAGTGGCTTCCACATGGGCTTTTAAAAATGAGGCCTCTGTTGAACAGATTTGTAAGGCTGCGACTTGGTCTTCGCTTCATACCTTTTCCAAATTTTACAAATTTGATACTTTTGCTTCTTCAGAGGCTATTTTTGGGAGAAAGGTTCTTCAAGCAGTGAGGCCTTCCGTTTAGGTTCCTGTCTTGTGCCTCCCTTCATCCGTGTCCTAAAGCTTTGGTATTGGTATCCCACAAGTAAGGATGAATCCGTGGACTCGGTACATCTTGCAAAAGAAAACAAAATTTATGCTTACCTGATAAATTTCTTTCTTTTGCGATGTACCGAGTCCACGGCCCGCCCTGTCTATTCAAGACAAAAAGTATTTTTATTAAAAACTTCAGTCAACTCTGCACCTTATGGTTTCTCCTTTTTCTTCCTAAGCCTTCGGTCGAATGACTGGGGGGTGGAGTTAAGGGAGGAGCTATATAGACAGCTCTGCTGTGGGTGCTCTCTTTGCCACTTCCTGTAGGGAAGGATAATATCCCACGAGTAAGGATGAATTCGTGGACTCGGTACATCGCAAAAGAAAGAAATTTATCAGGTAAGCATAAATTTAGTTTCTCCAACATAGGTGTGTCCGGTCCACGGCATCATCCTTACTTGTGGGGATATTCTCTTCCCCATCAGGAAATGGCAAAGAGCCCAGCAAAGCTGGTCACATGATCCCTCCTAGGCTCCGCCTACCCCAGTCATTCTCTTTGCCGTTGCACAGGCAACATCTCCACGGAGATGGCTAAGAGTTTTTTGGTGTTTAAATGTAGTTTTTATTCTTCAATCAAGAGTTTGTTATTTTAAAATAGTGCTGGTATGTACTATTTACTCTGAAACAGAAAAGAGATGAAGATTTCTGTTTGTAAGAGGAAGATGATTTTAGCAACCGTTACTAAAATCGATGGCTGTTTCCACACAGGACTGTTGAGATGAAGTAACTTCAGTTGGGGGAAACAGTGGGCAGACTTTGCTGCTTGAGGTATGACACATTTCTAACAAGACTTGGTAATGCTGGAAGCTGTCATTTTCCCTATGGGAACCGGTAAGCCATTTTCTTAGTTTAGTATAAGAATAAAGGGCTTCACAAGGGCTTTAAAGACTGGTAGACATTTTTCTGGGCTAAAACGATTACTTTATAAGTATATTTAGTGGATTATAACTATAAATAGTTCTTTTAATCTTGGGGATTGTATTAAAAAAACGGCAGGCACTGTATTGGACACCTTTTTCACTGGGGGCCTTTTCTAGTCATAGGCAGAGCCTCATTTTCGCGCCACTAATGCGCAGTTGTTTTTGGAAAGCATGGCATGCAGATGCATGTGTGAGGAGCTAAGAACCACTGAAAAAGCTTATTGAAGGCGTCATTTGGTATCGTATTCCCCTCTGGGCTTGGTTGGGTCTCAGCAAAGCAGATACCAGGGACTGTATAGGGGTTAAATGTAAAATGTATTTTAAGAGTTAAAGCTTCCAAATTTGGTGTGCAATATTTTTAAGGCTTTAAGACACTGTGGTGAAATTTTGGTGAATTTTGAACAATTCCTTCATACTTTTTCACATATTCAGTAATAAAGTGTGTTCAGTTTAAAATTTAAAGTGACAGTAACGGTTTTATTTTAAAACGTTTTTTGTGCTCTGTTATCAAGTTTATGCCTGTTAACATGTCTGAACCATCAGATAGACGATGTTCTGTATGTTTGAAAACCAAGGTTCCTCCCCATTTAAATATATGTGATGAATGTGACATAGTGTCCAAACAAAGTAGGGACAATGATGCCACTGATAATGATGTTGCCCAAGATGATTCCTCAAGTGAGGGGAGTAAGCATGGTACTGCATCATCCCCTTCTGTGTCTACACCAGTCTTGCCCACACAAGAGGTCCCTAGTACATCTAGTGCGCCAATACTTCTTACTATGCAACAATTAACGGCTGTAATGGATAATTCTATTAAAAACATTTTGTCCAAAATGCCCACTTATCAGAGAAAGCGCGATTGCTCTGTTTTAGATACTGAAGAGCATGAGGACGCTGATGATAATGGTTCTGACATACCCTCAAACCAATCTGAAGGGGCCAGGAGGGAGGTTTTGTCTGAGGGAGAAATTTCAGATTCAGGAAAAATTTCTCAACAAGCTGAACCTGATGTTATTACATTTAAATTTAAGTTAGAACATCTCCGCGCTCTGCTTAAGGAGGTGTTATCTACTCTGGATGATTGTGACAATTTGGTCATTCCAGAGAAATTATGTAAGATGGACAAGTTCCTAGAGGTCCCGGTGCCCCCCGATGCTTTTCCTATACCCAAGCGGGTGGCGGACATTGTAAATAAGGAATGGGAAAGGCCCGGCATACCTTTTGTTCCTCCCCCTATATTTAAGAAATTATTTCCTATGGTCGACCCCAGAAAGGACTTATGGCAGACAGTCCCCAAGGTCGAGGGGGCGGTTTCTACTCTAAACAAACGCACTACTATCCCTATAGAAGATAGTTGTGCTTTCAAAGATCCTATGGATAAAAAATTAGAGGGTTTGCTTAAAAAGATGTTTGTTCAGCAAGGTTACCTTCTACAACCAATTTCATGCATTGTTCCTGTCACTACAGCGGCGTGTTTCTGGTTCGAAGAACTAGAAAAGTCGCTCAATAAAGAATCTTCGTATGAGGAGGTTATGGACAGAGTTCAAGCACTTAAATTGGCTAACTCTTTTATCTTAGACGCCACTTTGCAATTAGCTAGATTAGCGGCGAAAAATTCAGGTTTTGCTATTGTGGCGCGCAGAGCGCTTTGGCTAAAGTCTTGGTCAGCGGATGTGTCCTCCAAGAACAAATTGCTTAACATCCCTTTCAAGGGTAAAACGCTGTTTGGCCCTGACTTGAAAGAGATTATTTCAGACATCACTGGGGGAAAGGGCCACGCCCTTCCTCAGGATAGGTCTTTTAAGGCTAAAAATAAGCCAAATTTTCGTCCCTTTCGCAGAAACGGACCAGCCTCAAATTCTACACCCTCTAAGCAAGAGGGTAATAGTTCTCAAACCAAACCAGCCTGGAGACCGATGCAAGGCTGGAACAAGGGTAAGCAGGCCAAGAAACCTGCCACTGCTACTAAAACAGCATGAAGTGTTGGCCCCCGATCTGGGTCCGGATCTGGTGGGGGGCAGACTCTCTCTCTTTGCTCAGGCTTGGGCAAGAGATGTTCAGGATACTTGGGCGCTAGAAATAGTTTCTCAAGGTTATCTCCTGGAATTCAAGGAACTACCCCCAAGGGGAAGGTTCCACAGGTCTCAATTGTCTTCAAACCAAATAAAAAGACAGGCATTCTTACATTGTGTAGAAGATCTGTTAAGAATGGGAGTGATTCATCCTGTTCCATTAGGAGAACAAGGGATGGGGTTTTACTCCAATCTGTTCATAGTTCCCAAAAAAGAGGGAACATTCAGACCAATTTTAGATCTCAAGATTCTAAACAAATTTCTCAGGGTTCCATCGTTCAAAATGGAAACCATTCGAACAATTCTTCCTACCATCCAGGAAGGTCAGTTCATGACCACGGTGGATTTAAAGGATGCGTATCTACATATTCCTATCCACAAGGAACATCATCGGTTCCTAAGGTTCGCCTTTCTGGACAAGCATTACCAGTTTGTGGCACTTCCATTCGGATTGGCCACTGCTCCAAGGATTTTCACAAAGGTACTAGGGTCCCTTCTAGCGGTGCTAAGACCAAGGGGCATTGCAGTAGTACCTTACTTGGACGACATACTGATTCAAGCGTCGTCTCTGTCAAAAGCAAAGGCTCATACGGACATTGTCCTAGCCTTTCTCAGATCTCACGGGTGGAAAGTGAACGTAGAAAAAAGTTCTCTATCCCCGTCAACAAGAGTTCCCTTCTTGGGAACGATAATAGATTCCTTAGAAATGAAGATTTTTCTGACAGAGGCCAGAAAATCAAAACTTCTAAGCTCTTGTCAAGTACTTCATTCTGTTCTTCTTCCTTCCATAGCGCAGTGCATGGAAGTAATAGGTTTGATGGTTGCAGCAATGGACATAGTTCCTTTTGCGCGGATTCATCTAAGACCATTACAACTGTGCATGCTCAGACAGTGGAATGGGGATTATACAGACTTGTCTCCGACGATCCAAGTAGATCAGAGAACCAGAGATTCACTCCGTTGGTGGCTGACCCTGGACAACCTGTCACAGGGAATGAGCTTCCGCAGACCAGAGTGGGTCATTGTCACGACCGACGCCAGTCTGGTGGGCTGGGGCGCGGTCTGGGAACCCCTGAAAGCTCAGGGTCTATGGTCTCGGGAAGAATCTCTTCTCCCGATAAACATTCTGGAACTGAGAGCGATATTCAATGCTCTCAAAGCTTGGCCTCAACTAGCAAAGGCCAAATTCGTAAGGTTTCAATCAGACAACATGACGACCGTTGCATATATCAACCATCAGGGGGGAACAAGGAGTTCCCTGGCGATGGAAGAAGTGACCAAAATAATTCAATGGGCGGAGAATCACTCCTGCCACTTGTCTGCAATCCACATCCCAGGAGTGGAAAATTGGGAAGCGGATTTTTTGAGTCGTCAGACTTTCCATCCGGGGGAGTGGGAACTCCATCCGGAAATCTTTGCCCAAATAACTCAATTATGGGGCATTCCAGACATGGATCTGATGGCGTCTCGTCAGAACTTCAAGGTTCCTTGTTACGGGTCCAGATCCAGGGATCCCAAGGCGACTCTAGTAGATGCACTAGTAGCACCTTGGACCTTCAACCTAGCTTATGTATTCCCACCGTTTCCTCTCATTCCCAGGCTGGTAGCCAGGATCAATCAGGAGAGGGCTTCGGTGATCTTGATAGCTCCTGCGTGGCCACGCAGAACTTGGTATGCAGACCTGGTGAATATGTCATCGGCTCCACCATGGAAGCTACCTTTGAGACAGGACCTTCTTGTTCAAGGTCCATTCGAACATCCGAATCTGGCTTCACTCCAACTGACTGCTTGGAGATTGAACGCTTGATTTTATCAAAGCGTGGGTTTTCAGATTCTGTCATTGATACTCTTATTCAGGCTAGAAAGCCTGTAACTAGGAAAATTTACCATAAAATATGGAAAAAATATATCTGTTGGTGTGAATCTAAAGGATTCCCATGGAACAAGATAAAAATTCCTAAGATTCTATCCTTTCTACAAGAGGGTTTGGAGAAAGGATTATCTGCAAGTTCTTTGAAGGGACAGATATCTGCTTTATCTGTTTTACTTCACAAAAAGCTGGCGGCTGTGCCAGATGTTCAAGCTTTTGTTCAGGCTCTGGTTAGAATCAAGCCTGTTTACAAACCTTTGACTCCTCCTTGGAGTCTCAATTTAGTTCTTTCAGTTCTTCAAGGGGTTCCGTTTGAACCCTTACATTCCGTAGATATTAAGTTACTATCTTGGAAAGTTTTGTTTTTGGTTGCAATTTCTTCTGCTAGAAGAGTTTCAGAGTTATCTGCTCTGCAGTGTTCTCCTCCTTATCTGGTGTTCCATGCAGATAAGGTGGTTTTGCGTACTAAACCTGGTTTTCTTCCGAAAGTTGTTTCTAACAAAAATATTAACCAGGAGATAGTTGTGCCTTCTTTGTGTCCGAATCCAGTTTAAAAGAAGGAACGTTTGTTGCACAATTTGGATGTAGTTCGTGCTCTAAAATTCTATTTAGAGGCTACAAAGGATTTCAGACAAACATCTTCTTTGTTTGTTGTTTATTCTGGTAAAAGGAGAGGTCAAAAAGCAACTTCTACCTCTCTCTCTTTTTGGCTTAAAAGCATCATCTGATTGGCTTATGAGACTGCTGGACGGCAGCCTCCTGAAAGAATCACAGCTCACTCCTCTAGGGCTGTGGCTTCCACATGGGCCTTTCAAGAACGAGGCTTCTGTTGATCAGATATGTAAGGCAGCGACTTGGTTTTCACTGCACACTTTTACCAAATTTTACAAATTTGATACTTTTGCTTCTTCGGAGGCTATTTTTGGGAGAAAGGTTTTGCAAGCCGTGGTGCCTTCCATCTAGGTGACCTGATTTGCTCCCTCCCATCATCCGTGTCCTAAAGCTTTGGTATTGGTTCCCACAAGTAAGGATGACGCCGTGGACCGGACACACCTATGTTGGAGAAAACAGAATTTATGCTTACCTGATAAATTACTTTCTCCAACGGTGTGTCCGGTCCACGGCCCGCCCTGGTTTTTTAATCAGGTCTGATGAATTATTTTCTCTAACTACAGTCACCACGGTATCATATGATTTCTCCTATGCATATTCCTCCTTTACGTCGGTCGAATGACTGGGGTAGGCGGAACCTAGGAGGGATCATGTGACCAGCTTTGCTGGGCTCTTTGCCATTTCCTGTTGGGGAAGAGAATATCCCCACAAGTAAGGATGACGCCGTGGACCGGACACACCGTTGGAGAAAGTAATTTATCAGGTAAGCATAAATTCTGTTTTTTTTTTCAAATTTCACTTGTTTTTCTTTTAAAACATTTGTGGGCAAATTAGGCTCGTGAGGGATCTAAATGCTGTTATTTATTGCGTCATTCTTGGCGCGAGAATTTTTTGGCACGAATGTGCGTCTATGATGATGCAAGTTCGTCATTTCCTGTGTCTTAGTTGATGCCAGGTTGTTTGGCACAAAGTTGTTTATCATGCGAGTTGTGTCATTTCCGGATGTTTGTTGGCACCAAAAAATGTATATGCTTTCTTTTGCGTTGTGCGTCATACTTGGCGCCAAAAAAATTAGTTTTATTTTACCCCACTTCCTATATGCTCCTTGCCTTCTTATGCTCACATTGCTATGCTATTTGCTTTTTTGTCAATTTTAGCATTTGCATTTTTTCCCAATCCGGAAACTGCTATATGTCTCAATCTGATCCTGTCTCAGAAGCTGCTGTAGGAGCCATGCTGCCTGAACACAGTAGTAGTAAGAGTATGGAGGTTATGTCAAACACCTTTTTGACAGGTACCACGCCCCTTTTCCCCACACCTTTGACAGGTTGACACGCCCCTTTCTCCTCCCTTAATCCCGCCCCTTTTTAATATCAATTTGATATAAAATTAATATAAAAAGGTGATTTTGATATAAAATTGATATAAAAAAAAGTGATTTTATATTAAATTGATATAAAATTGATATAAAATTGATATTAAAAAAGTGTTTTTTAATATCAACTGGATATCCAATTGATATGCATATTTATTAGGATTAAAAGGTTGTAAGAAGTGTATTATTGATATTTTGATTTATAAAAGATAAATGTTATTTAATTCTAAAAGTTGTAAATTACACTTTGATATTGTATTCTATTAAGCTTAAGATTTCTCTATAATGTTCAACAGATTTAATAAGACATGTCAGGACTTGTTTTATTGTTGATATTTTGATTTATAAAAGATAAATGTTATTTAATTCTAAAAGTTGTAAATTACACTTTGATATTGTATTCTATTAAAATATTAGGAGTTTTTAAAAAGGGGGATAAAAGTATAATTTTGATAATGTTTGTTAACATTTGTTATAGGATTTCTGTGAAGCAAATCATTTAATTCAGCACTGCACATATCTTCTCTGTCTTCATGCCAGCATATTGTATGAACTGAATGCACAGTGCTCTGACACTTTTATGTTATTAAAATGCTGACTTATCCAATACGTTATTTGTTAAATGATGACTAAGTATTTTGTTAAAAAATCATCATATTACTTTCAGATGTCATTTGAATTAACAAGCTATTTTAAAATACTGATACACATAATTTCTGTACGACTAAGCATATCACATGTATCTAAACTAAAGCAAACTGTCAAGGTTAGCCCAATGCAAATGACAAATCTCATACCTTTACCCTAAATATCTATAGCAAGATAATTTCATTAAAAATGTTATAAAATCTAGATGAGTAAAATACTATCAACAGATTGTTTATATGTACAGAGTTCATACAAGTTTAAACCATTGATCACAAAATAAACATTCAGAAACATAAGTTTGCATAACCGTAAAGCGACCTTCAACTACACAAGATTAGCGCGTTATCTGTTTTTAAAAAAACTTAAACTCTTACCTAATTTTATGTAACATGGTAAATAAAATCTTATAAATGTACATTTACTGATATTGTTTTTAATATCAAATTCATATCAGAATCCTTATACAACCTATACTTGGTTACACGTTAACTTTGTGGGTGTGAAACTTAAAATTTGGCCTTCTGGCTCATACAGTTTCAAAGTACAAGTGACTCAAAGTATAATGGGGCAGTTTCACCACGATGTTGCTTATCAACAACAGTATCCAACGGTAAGCTATGTTATTTTTTTATTTATATTTATAAAAATGTTTAAAAAACAGCTTTTTTATTGAAATGTGTATATTAATTATGATTTAACAGTGAAATATTTCCTAACTTTATTAGGCTATCAGCATGCAACAGAAGCAAATTCTCAATTATCTTTTTAAATTAACTTTATACCCACAAAACAAAAATAAACATTTATACATCACAAATACAAATAAGCTTAATGCAAACATCTTAATAAAATGATTAACTCACAATATTATTTTATTTTGAACTCACATATCTGTACTCAGCTGATGAAGCAATTTAAAACAAATACAGATACACAAATACAATATTTTTCAAAACATTGCATGTGCTCGTGAACGTGAAGTTATCTGGGAGCAGGCACTGATTGGCTAGACTGCAAGTCTGTCAAAATAACTGAAAAAAGGGGCAGTTTGCAGAGGCTTAGATACAAGATAATCACAGAGGTTAAAAGTATATTATTATAACTGTGTTGGTTATGCAAAACTGGGAAATGAGTAATAAAGGGATTATCTATCTTTTAAAACAATAAAAATTCTGGTGTAGACTGTCCCTTTAATAAAAAAATAAATACATCTCTTATAGAAATATTTTTTTCTATCTTATTTTAAAAACCTCTATTTTTACCACCCCTGCTTGGATGACAATATGTGTACCAACAAACTCTTTTATACTTTTTATTGTAAAGTGTTACACTAAGTAATTAAGCTTAACTTATATTAATGAAACTAATGTTACCATCAGTTTACACTGTTTACAACAGCAATGTGTTCTCATTGTGACCACTTAATATAGCTAGTGATTTTTAACCTCTCATACTAATAATATATCACTTAATGCACTTGTTGGCTACATCACATGAGTATTTTCATCTTGTTTACTAAGGACAAACTGCATTTGTATATTAGGTATGGTGTATATGAGCATATTTATATTAGGTATGGTGTATATGAGCATATTTATATTAGGTATGGTGTATATGAGCATATTTATATAACGTATGGTGTATATGAGCATATTTATATTAGGTATGGTGTATATAAGCATATTTACATTAGGTATGGTGTATATGAGCATATTTATATTAGGTATGGTGTATATAAGCATATTTATATAAGGTATGGTGTATATTAGCATATTTATATTAGGTATGGTGTATATGAGCATATTTATATTAGGTATGGTGTATATGAGCATATTTATATTAGGTATGGTGTATATGAGCATATTTATATTAGGTATGGTGTATATGAGCATATTTATATTAGGTATGGTGTATATGAGCATATTTACATTAGGTATGGTGTATATGAGCATATTTATATTAGGTATGGTGTATATGAGCATATTTATATTAGGTATGGTGTATATGAGCATATTTATATTAGGTATGGTGTATATAAGCATATTTATATTAGGTATGGTGTATATAAGCATATTTATATTAGGTATGGTGTATATAAGCATATTTATATTAGGTATGGTGTATATGAGCATATTTATATTAGGTATGGTGTATATAAGCATATTTATATTAGGTATGGTGTATATAAGCATATTTATATTAGGTATGGTGCATATGAGCATATTTATATTAGGTATGGTGTATATAAGCATATTTATATTAGGTATGGTGTATATGAGCATATTTATATTAGGTATGGTGTATATAAGCATATTTATATTAGGTATGGTGTATATGAGCATATTTATATTAGGTATGGTGTATATGAGCATATTTATATTAGGTATGGTGTATATAAGCATATTTATATTAGGTATGGTGCATATGAGCATATTTATATTAGGTATGGTGTATATAAGCATATTTACATTAGGTATGGTGTATATGAGCATATTTATATTAGGTATGGTGTATATGAGCATATTTATATTAGGTATGGTGTATATAAGCATATTTATATTAGGTATGGTGTATATCAGCATATTTATATTAGGTATGGTGTATATGAGCATATTTATATTAGGTATGGTGTATATGAGCATATTTATATAAGGTATGGTGTATATAAGCATATTTATATTAGGTATGGTGTATATAAGCATATTTATATTAGGTATGGTGTATATAAGCATATTTATATTAGGTATGGTGTATATCAGCATATTTATATTATTTATATTAGGTATGGTGTATATGAGCATATTTATATTAGGTATGGTGTATATGAGCATATTTATATAAGGTATGGTGTATATAAGCATATTTATATTAGGTATGGTGTATAGGAGCATATTTATATTAGGTATGGTGTATATGAGCATATTTATATTAGGTATGGTGTATATGAGCATATTTATATTAGGTATGGTGTATATGAGCATATTTATATTAGGTATGGTGTATAGGAGCATATTTATATTAGATATGGTGTATATGAGCATATTTATATTAGGTATGGTGTATATAGGCATATTTATATTAGGTATGGTGTATATGAGCATATTTATATTAGGTATGGTGTATATGAGCATATTTATATTAGGTATGGTGTATATGAGCATATTTATATTAGGTATGGTGTATATGAGCATATTTATATTAGGTATGGTGTATATGAGCATATTTATATTAGGTATGGTGTATATAAGCATATTTACATTAGGTATGGTGTATATGAGCATATTTATATTAGGTATGGTGTATATGAGCATATTTATATTAGGTATGGTGTATATGAGCATATTTATAGTAGGTATGGTGTATATGAGCATATTTATATTAGGTATGGTGTATATGAGCATATTTATATTAGGTATGGTGTATATGAGCATATTTATATTAGGTATGGTGTATATGAGCATATTTATATTAGGTATGGTGTATATGAGCATATTTATATTAGGTATGGTGTATATAAGCATATTTACATTAGGTATGGTATATATGAGCATATTTATATTAGGTATGGTGTATATGAGCATATTTATATTAGGTATGGTGTATATGAGCATATTTATATAAGGTATGGTGTATATTAGCATATTTATATTAGGTATGGTGTATATAAGAATATTTATATTAGGTATGGTGTATATGAGCATATTTATATTAGGTATGGTGTATATAAGCATATTTACATTAGGTATGGTGTATATGAGCATATTTATATTAGGTATGGTGTATATAAGCATATTTATATTAGGTATGGTGTATATAAGCATATTTATATTAGGTATGGTGTATATAAGCATATTTATATTAGGTATGGTGTATATAAGCATATTTATATTAGGTATGGTGTATATAAGCATATTTATATTAGGTATGGTGTATATGAGCATATTTATATTAGGTATGGTGTATATAAGCATATTTATATTAGGTATGGTGTATATAAGCATATTTATATTAGGTATGGTGTATATAAGTATATTTATATTAGGTATGGTGTATATGAGCATATTTATATTAGGTATGGTGTATATGAGCATATTTATATTAGGTATGGTGTATATAAGTATATTTATATTAGGTATGGTGTATATGAGCATATTTATATTAGGTATGGTGTATATGAGCATATTTATATTAGGTATGGTGTATATGAGCATTTTTACATTAGGTATGGTGTATATAAGTATATTTATATTAGGTATGGTGTATATGAGCATATTTATATTAGGTATGGTGTATATGAGCATATTTATATTAGGTATGGTGTATATAAGTATATTTATATTAGGTATGGTGTATATGAGCATATTTATATTAGGTAAGGTGTATATGAGCATATTTATATTAGGTATGGTGTATATGAGCATATTTATATTAGGTATGGTGTATATAAGCATATTTATATTAGGTATGGTGTATATGAGCATATTTATATTAGGTATGGTGTATATAAGCATATTTATATTAGGTATGGTGCATATGAGCATATTTATATTAGGTATGGTGTATATAAGCATATTTATATTAGGTATGGTGCATATGAGCATATTTATATTAGGTATGGTGTATATAAGCATATTTATATTAGGTATGGTGTATATGAGCATATTTATATTAGTTATGGTGTATATGAGCATATTTATATTAGGTATGGTGTATATAAGCATATTTATATTAGGTATGGTGTATATGAGCATGTTTATATTAGGTATAGTGCATATGAGCATATTTATATTAGGTATGGTGTATATGAGCATATTTATAGTAGGTATGGTGTATATGTGCATATTTATATTAGGTATGGTGTATATGAACATATTTATATTAGGTATGGTGTATATGAGCATATTTATATTAGGTATGGTGCATATGAGCATATTTATATTAGGTATGGTGTATATGAGCATATTTATAGTAGGTATGCTGTATATGAGCATATTTATATTAGGTATGGTGTATATAAGCATATTTATATTAGGTATGGTGTATATGAGCATATTTATATTAGGTATGGTGTATATGAGCATATTTATATTAGGTATGGTGCATATGAGCATATTTATATTAGATATGGTGTATATGAGCATTTTTACATTAGGTATGGTGTATATAAGTATATTTATATTAGGTATGGTGTATATAAGCATATTTATATTAGGTATGGTGTATATAAGTATATTTATATTAGGTATGGTGTGTATAAGCATATTTATATTAGGTATGGTGTATATAAGCATATTTATATTAGGTATGGTGTATATGAGCATATGTATATTAGGTATGGTGTATATGAGCATATTTATATTAGGTATGGTGTATAGGAGCATATTTATAGTAGGTATGGTGTATATAAGCATATTTATATAAGATATGGTGTATATAAGCATATTTATATTAGGTATGGTGTATATGAGCATATTTATATTAGGTATGGTGTATAGGAGCATATTTATATTAGGTATGGTGTATATAAGCATATTTACATTAGGTATGGTGTATATAAGCATATTTATATTAGGTATGGTGTATATGAGCATATTTATATTAGGTATGGTGTATATGAGCATATTTATATTAGGTATGGTATATATGAGCATATTTATATTAGGTATGGTGTATATGAGCATATTTATATTAGGTATGGTGTATATGAGCATATTTATATTAGGTATGGTGTATATAAGCATATTTATATTAGGTATGGTGTATATGAGCATATTTATATTAGGTATGGTGTATATGAGCATATTTATATTAGGTATGGTGTATATGAGCATATTTATATTAGGTATGGTGTATATGTGCATATTTATATTAGGTATGGTGCATATGAGCATATTTATATTAGGTATGGTGTATATGAGCATATTTATATTAGGTATGGTGTATATGAGCATATTTATATTAGGTATGGTGTATATGAGCATATTTATATTAGGTATGGTGTATATGTGCATATTTATATTAGGTATGGTGTATATGAGCATATTTATATTAGGTATGGTGTATATAAGCATATTTATATTAGGTATGGTGTATATAAGCATATTTATATTAGGTATGGTGTATATAAGCATATTTATATTAGGTATGGTGTATATGAGCATATTTATATTAGGTATGGTGTATATGTGCATATTTACATTAGGTATGGTGTATATGAGCATATTTATAGTAGGTATGTTGTATAGGAGCATATTTACATTAGGTATGGTGTATATGAGCATATTTATATTAGGTATGGTGTATATGAGCATATTTATATTAGGTATGGTGTATATGAGTATATTTATATTAGGTATGGTGTATATGAGTATATTTATATTAGGTATGGTGTATATGAGTATATTTATATTAGGTATGGTGTATATGAGTATATTTATATTAGGTATGGTGCATATGAGCATATTTATATTAGGTATGGTGTATATAAGCATATTTATATTAGGTATGGTGTATATGAGCATATTTATATTAGGTATGGTGTATATGAGCATATTTATATTAGGTATGGTGTATATGAGCATATTTATATTAGGTATGGTGTATATAAGCATATTTATATTAGGTATGGTGCATATGAGCATATTTATATTAGGTATGGTGTATATAAGCATATTTACATTAGGTATGGTGTATATAAGCATATTTACTTTAGGTATGGTGTATATGAGCATATTTATATAAGGTATGGTGTATATGAGCATATTTATATTAGGTATGGTGTATATAAGTATATTTATATTAGGTATGGTGTATATGAGCATATTTATATTAGGTATGGTGTATATGAGCATATTTATATTAGGTATGGTGTATATGAGCATATTTATATTAGGTATGGTGTATATGAGCATATTTATATTAGGTATGTTGTATATGAGCATATTTATATTAGGTAAGGTGTATATGAGCATATTTATATTAGGTATGGTGTATATGAGCATATTTATATTAGGTATGGTGTATATGAGCATATTTATATTAGGTATGGTGTATATGAGCATATTTATATTAGGTATGGTATATATGAGCATATTTATATTAGGTATGGTGTATATGAGCATATTTATATTAGGTATGGTATATATGAGCATATTTATATTAGGTATGGTGTATATGAGCATATTTATATTAGGTATGGTGTATATGAGCATATTTATATTAGGTATGGTGCATATGAGCATATTTATATTAGGTATGGTGTATATGAGCATATTTATAGTAGGTATGGTGTATATGAGCATATTTATATTAGGTATGGTGTATATGAGCATATTTATATTAGGTATGGTGTATATGAGCATATTTATATTAGGTATGGTGTATATGAGCATATTTATAGTAGGTATGGTGTATATGAGCATATTTATAGTAGGTATGGTGTATATGAGCATATTTATATTAGGTATGGTGTATATGAGCATATTTATATTAGGTATGGTGTATATGAGCATTTTTATATTAGGTATATGGTGTATATGAGCATATTTATAGTAGGTATGGTGTATATAAGCATATTTATATTAGGTATGGTGCATATGAGCATATTTATATTAGGTATGGTGTATATGAGCATATTTATAGTAGGTATGGTGTATATAAGCATATTTATATTAGGTATGGTGTATATGAGCATATTTATATTAGGTATGGTGTATATAAGCATATTTATATTAGGTATGGTGTATATGAGCATATTTATATTAGGTATATGGTGTATATGAGCATATTTATATTTTCCACAGGGATGCCAGTTTTATAGCAATTCAATGCAATCTCTAGGATTTTATTTGTATCTTGTACTATTAACAAAGAACATTTAGTATCTGAAGATGCTGGTGTGACTTATTTGCTATAATAATGAGTGAATTTATTGTGCAAGAGAAGTGTAGGGCAAGATCCACTTATTTCTTTTCTCTCTCTCTCTTTTTGTGTGCATATATTTTACTTTTTACCTTCATGCACTTTCCCTGGATATTGTTTTGGGACAAAGTGCCTTAGTAGCTGTCTAACTCACACACATTCATTTGTGAAGGGGAGCGCTATCCTAGTTGCATAATATTTCCTAACATCAGCTTCCAGGGATTGCGAGAAGCCATATCTAAAGTAGTGAAGCTTGTGGTATAGTGAAGGCTCACCTATCAGCCCTAAAGCTCTCTAATTAAGGAGAGGATTACCAATTTATTTCCAGAAAACACATTTTGGCTATCTTCTCTCACAAAACACGTTCATTCCCTTACTTTTTCCCATTCCCCATTCATCAACCACATAAATAGTAGATTTAAACAGTATGGGCTGTTTTATGAAGCTGTGGATGCAGCTTTGGACCTTTGTGACCCTGCAACATCTAGTTAAGAAGCAAAAGTCTTAAGAAGCTGCACATGAACAAAGTTACCAGGCAACGAGAGCTGACCACCCATGCTAGCAACCAGTAAACTCTCTTAATTATAACTAGACTTAACCCCAGCTCTACAGAATTGTGCAATACTATACAAACTATAATAATAATCGTTCTCAGGAGTCACCATTCATGGTTAAAACAATAGATTAGGACACTGTATGTTAAAAGTGTAGGACATTTTACCTAACGTATAAAGGAAAATATAAACAACTTACTTATTTAGTTAAAATCTGCATAGACGTTTACCCCAAATTATTTGAGTTATTTAGGATTTGTTATGTTTGTTAAGTTTTCAAAAATACAGACTTGTTTAAACTTCAGAGTTGCAAACACATTTATTAACAAATCATACGATTCACATAAGTAGATGTACGTATAGTATTGGTAATGAATATATATATATACATATAGCTATACACAGAGCAACATACGTTAGATTTCCTTCCAATTTTTATTTACATACAGTTACACACAAATTTACAACTGCTACAAATAAAACTAGGGATTTTAAGTATATTAAGTATGTCACTGAAATAAATGTATGGACATAAATATGTATATAATATACTAAAAATACATAGAGACTTGTATCAACATAAGTACTTACAAATACAGCTAAAACTGTCATAAACTTGCACAAATGGGTCATACATTAACTTAAGTACCATCCCATATAAATACTTATATAGAAATTATATCTGAACAATACACTTACATACCTACATCATTTTAAATTTACATATCAAACACAAATATAAAAGCACACGAAAACACAGTTCACTCTTTACCTTGTGTATTTTAAACAAGATTCATATTTTGTTTATTTTGTAATATATCAAATGGGTGCAGAAGATTTTTAATTTACATTTTTAGATATTTGTATGCTTGATATATTTCTGTAACATTTTAGTATGTGCCCCACAATTTATAGTAACGTCACTCTTTATCAGGCTGCTATGTTCAACTGAGTCTATAAAATAGGATAATGTTAGATCAATAATATCAGTTCTAGTTTATATGTGACTTTGTCTCTGTTACTGAAATAATTATAGTAACAAAGTTAACATACCTAAATATATTTCTTACAGAAGATTCCATGTCAAGCTTCAGATAACACAAATAACATATTTATTACATATTTACTTCTAAACATAATACATTATTTATATTTCTGTTCTAGAAAATAACTTTGGTAATTAAGATCAACGGCATTAAATATCTTTACTGGTAACAATCTAAGTTTAATACCTGGCTTATTCATTTTAGTTTGAAATGACTACTTTTTAGCAGTTTTCTTGCATTGGTTTGTATTTATTCTAAGCACATGTTTATTGTTTGTCTTTGTACTGGATGCATAATAGTGTAATCGCTTTATGTATTGAATCTGTTTTCTTGCATAGAGAGTGCTAAATACAGTAAGGTATATAGGTTATGATCAGCATCAATTCTTCTTGCATTGAGAGTGTTAAATACAGTAAGGTATATAGGTTATGATCAGCATCAATTCTTCTTGCATTGAGAGTGTTAAATACAGTAAGGTATATAGGTTATGATCAGCATCAATTCTTCTTGCATTGAGAGTGTTAAATACAGTAAGGTATATAGGTTATGATCAGCATCAATACTTCTTGCATAGAGAGTGTTAAATACAGTAAGGTATATAGGTTATGATCAGCCTTAATACTTCTTGCATAGAGAGTGTTAAATACAGTAAGGTATATAGGTTATGATCAGCATCAATTCTTCTTGCATAGAGAGTGTTAAATACAGTAAGGTATATAGGTTATGATCAGCATCAATACTTCTTGCATAGAGAGTGTTAAATACAGTAAGGTATATAGGTTATGATCAGCCTTAATACTTCTTGCATAGAGAGTGTTAAATACAGTAAGGTATATAGGTTATGATCAGCATCAATACTTCTTGCATTGAGAGTGTTAAATACAGTAAGGTATATAGGTTATGATCAGCATCAATACTTCTTGCATAGAGAGTGTTAAATACAGTAAGGTATATAGGTTATGATCAGCATCAATACTTCTTGCATAGAGAGTGTTAAATACAGAAAGGTATATAGGTTATGATCAGCATCAATTCTTCTTGCATAGAGAGTGTTAAATACAGAAAGGTATATAGGTTATGATCAGCCTCAATACTTCTTGCATAGAGAGTGTTAAATACAGTAAGGTATATAGGTTATGATCAGCATCAATACTTCTTGCATAGAGAGTGTTAAATACAGAAAGGTATATAGGTTATGATCAATTCTTCTTGCATAGAGAGTGTTAAATACAGTAAGGTATATAGGTTATGATACCCTCAATTCTTCTTGCATTGAGAGTGTTAAATACAGAAAGGTATATAGGTTATGGTCAGCCTCAATTCTTCTTGCATTGAGAGTGTTAAATACAGTAAGGTATATAGGTTATGGTCAGCCTCAATTCTTCTTGCATTGAGAGTGTTAAATACAGTAAGGTATATAGGTTATGATCAGCATCAATACTTCTTGCATTGAGAGTGTTAAACACATAATGATATATAGGTTATGATCAGCCTCAATTCTTCTTGCATTGAGAGTGTTAAACACAGTAAGGTGTATAGGTTATGATCAGCCTCAATTCTTCTTGCATTGAGAGTGTTAAATACAGTAAGGTATATAGGTTATGATCAGCCTCAATACTTCTTGCATAGAGAGTGTTAAATACAGTAAGGTATATAGGTTATGATCAGCCTCAATACTTCTTGCATAGAGAGTGTTAAATACAGTAAGGTATATAGGTTATGATCAGCATCAATTCTTCTTGCATTGAGAGTGTTAAATACAGTAAGGTATATAGGTTATGATCAGCCTCAATACTTCTTGCATAGAGAGTGTTAAATACAGTAAGGTATATAGGTTATGATCAGCCTCAATTCTTCTTGCATTGAGAGTGTTAAATACAGTAAGGTATATAGGTTATGATCAGCCTCAATACTTCTTGCATAGAGAGTGTTAAATACAGTAAGGTATATAGGTTATGATCAGCATCAATTCTTCTTGCATTGAGAGTGTTAAATACAGTAAGGTATATAGGTTATGATCAGCCTCAATTCTTCTTGCATTGAGAGTGTTAAATACAGTAAGGTATATAGGTTATGATCAGCCTCAATACTTCTTGCATAGAGAGTGTTAAATACAGTAAGGTGTTTATCAGCCTTTATTATTTCTTGCAGTGAAGGGGCTAAAAAATAAATAAATAATCTTTTTATGTCACAACAGTACAAAGACGTATTTTAAAATGTAAAGAGCGCTCCACTAACATAAACCCCACCCAAACTCTAATCTAAGGGAAAAAAATGTTGCTGGGCTGTCCATTAGTCTGTTGTGGACACTTGATAGCCAACACCCTGCATTAGCCACAAGAAAAAAAACAACTAGATGTACATGAAGTAGCAGTCTAAATAAATACTTTGTCAATATATGTAGCTGTCATTTCATCAATCTTCATCATCAAGGTAATGCTACACGTCACTTTTATGTTGTTTAAGAAAGTTTGTTAAGAATTATTAGATAATTAAAAGTAGATCTTTATGTTATTAAAATATTTTCTTAATGAAAAATAATGTTTTAATATAAAAACTATGGAACTTGGTACAGATAACTACACCAAAAAACAAAAATGTTTTAGTTATTCAAGTAATGATATCAATTTAAAAAGGATACGACTTGATTTTCGGATACATTGCGACCGCCAAATACATTAACATGTTTTGCTGTTCATACTAGTAACCATACTATTCTTTTAAACTTGCAATCTCCCTTTATAATATTTACATAGATTAACTTAAATTCAAAATAGTAATATTTTATTGTATAAAAGTATACATGGAAACATTTAAAACTTAAGAGATGGCACGCTAACTTGGGACAAGGTAAAGAACTTTCCAGAATATGTTTGGCTCTTCTATAGTGGTGAGTAAATAGCTGATCCCAAAACCCAGAGATTTGACAAGAGATTGAAGAAATGTTAAGTTTCTCTGGCAATGGCAACTGGCATTTATTTATCCCATTCATTTTAAAATAAAATAAATGATAACACTTCATGAAATAATCTAAATAAAATGTTGATGGTATTGTAGGTGCGCAAGCAGAAGTTTTCAATATACCTTGTTTCTCTGTAATAATTCATTCTTACGATCAAGACCCTGGAAAGAAAAGGGATAGCACAATCTGCCCTAGATACTCTATAGCTTTTTGCTAATTACTAGATGGTCCTTTGTAAATTATGAAGTTAAAATACCAAATGCTCCAGTTGAAATTATTTGCGTTTCTCACATTTTGAAGGCTCTAGAATTACTCATTCTTTAATATTATATCTATTAAAACTTGCACAACCCTGAAGAAATAATGTAATATATAGTTGAAAATGAGACTCTAGTTTTTTCCTCTAAGACATTAAAGTTAATCCATCTTTAATATTGTCTTAAATGAATAGATTAACATTTAATTTGAAATATTTTCCCTTTTACCATAAAATAGGTATATCCAGTTGCCTTAAGTCTGATACGTGGAAACTTGTAATTTTCTATACTTCTATTTTAAGAAAAGTTGAACATAGCAGCCTTATAAAGAGTGACGTTACTATAAATTGTGGGGCACATACTAAAATGTTACAGAAATATATCAAGCATACAAATATCTAAAAATGTAAATTAAAAATCTTCTGCACCCATTTGATATATTACAAAATAAACAAAATATGAATCTTGTTTAAAATACACAAGGTAAAGAGTGAACTGTGTTTTCGTGTGCTTTTATATTTGTGATTGATATGTAAATTTAAAATGATGTAGGTATGTAAGTGTATTGTTCAGATATAATTTCTATATAAGTATTTATATGGGATGGTACTTAAGTTAATGTATGACCCAATTGTGCAAGTTTATGACAGTTTTAACTGTATTTGTAAGTACTTATGTTGATACAAGTCTCTATGTATTTTTAGTATATTATATACATATTTATGTCCATACATTTATTTCAGTGACATACTTAATATACTTAAAATCCCTAGTTTTATTTGTAGCAGTCGTAAATTTGTGTGTAACTGTATGTAAATAAAAATTGGAAGGAAATCTAACGTATGTTGCTCTGTGTATAGCTATATGTATATATATATATTCATTACCAATACTATACGTACATCTACTTATGTGAATCGTATGATTTGCACTCAATCTTATAATTTGTTACTAAATGTGTTTGCAACTCTGAAGTTTAAACAAGTCTGTATTTTTGAAAACTTAACAAACATAACAAATCCTAAATAACTCAAATAATTTGGGGTAAACGTCTATGCAGATTTTAACTAAATAAGTAAGTTGTTTATATTTTCCTTTATACGTTAGGTAAAATGTCCTACACTTTTAACATACAGAGTCCTAATCTATTGTTTTAACCATGAATGGTGACTCCTGAGAACGATTATTATTATAGTTTGTATAGTATTGCACAATTCTGTAGAGCTGGGGTTAAGTCTAGTTATTATTAAGAGAGTTTACTGGTTGCTAGCATGGGTGGTCAGCTTTCGTTGCCTGGTAACTTTGTTCATGTGCAGCTTCTTAAGACTTTTGCTTCTTAACTAGATGTTGCAGGGTCACAAAGGTCCAAAGCTGCATCCACAGCTTCATAAATCAGCCCATACTGTTTAAATCTACTATTTATGTGGTTGATGAATGGGGAATGGGAAATAGTAAGGGAGTGGACGTGTTTTGTGAGAGAAGATAGCCAAAATGTGTTTTCTGGAAATAAATTGGTAATCCTCTCCTTAATTAGAGAGCTTTAGGGCTGATAGGTGAGCCTTCACTATACCACAAGCTTCACTACTTGTGGAAAATATAAATATGCTCCTATACACCATATACCTAATATAAATATGCTTATATACACCATACCTAATATAAATATGCTTATATACACCATACCTAATATAAATATGCTCATATACACCATACCTAATATAAATATGCTTATATACACCATACCTAATATAAATATGCTCATATACACCATACCTAATATAAATATGCTCATATACACTATACCTAATATAAATATGCTCATATACACCATACCTAATATAAATATGCTCATATACACCATACCTAATATAAATATGCTCATATACACCATACCTAATATAAATATGCTCATATACACTATACCTAATATAAATATGCTCATATACACCATACCTAATATAAATATGCTTATATACACCATACCTAATATACATATGCTCATATACACCATACCTAATATAAATATGCTTATATACACCATACCTAATATAAATATGCTCATATACACCATACCTAATATAAATATGCTCATATACACCATACCTAATATAAATATGCTTATATACACCATACCTAATATAAATATGCTCATATACACCATACCTAATATAAATATGCTCATATACACTATACCTAATATAAATATGCTCATATACACCATACCTAATATAAATATGCTCATATACACCATACCTAATATAAATATGCTTATATACACCATACCTAATATAAATATGCTCATATACACCATACCTAATATAAATATGCTTATATACACCATACCTAATATAAATATGCTCATATACACCATACCTAATATAAATATGCTCATATACACCATACCTAATATAAATATGCTCATATACACCATACCTAATATAAATATGCTCATATACACCATACCTAATATAAATATGCTCATATACACCATACCTAATATAAATATGCTTATATACACCATACCTAATATAAATATGCTTATATACACTATACCTAATATAAATATGCTTATATACACCATACCTAATATAAATATGCTCATATACACCATACCTAATATAAATATGCTCATATACACCATACCTAATATAAATATGCTCATATATACCATACCTAATATAAATATGCTTATATACACCATACCTAATGTAAATATGCTTATATACACCATACCTAATATAAATATGCTTATATACACCATACCTAATATAAATATGCTCATATACACCATACCTAATATAAATATGCTTATATACACCATACCTACTATAAATATGCTTATATACACCATACCTAATATAAATATGCTCATATACACCATACCTAATATAAATATGCTCATATACACCATACCTACTATAAATATGCTTATATACACCATACCTAATATAAATATGCTCATATACACCATACCTAATATAAATATGCTTATATACACCATACCTAATATAAATATGCTCATATACACCATGCCTAATATAAATATGCTTATATACACCATACCTAATATAAATATGCTCATATACACCATACCTAATATAAATATGCTCATATACACTATACCTAATATAAATATGCTCATATACACCATACCTACTATAAATATGCTCATATACAGCATACCAACAATAAATATGCTAATATACACCATACCTAATATAAATATGCTCATATACACCATACCTAATATAAATATGCTCATATACACCATACCTAATATAAATATGCTCATATACACCATACCTACTATAAATATGCTCATATACAGCATACCAACAATAAATATGCTAATATACACTATACCTAATATAAATATGCTCATATACACCATACCTAATATAAATATGCTCATATACACCATACCTAATATAAATATGCTCATATACACCATACCTAATATAAATATGCTTATATACACCATACCTAATATAAATATGCTTATATACACCATACCTAATATAAATATGCTCATATACACCATACCTAATATAAATATGCTCATATACACCATACCTAATATAAATATGCTTATATACACCATACCTAATATAAATATGCTCATATACACCATACCTAATATAAATATGCTCATATACACCATACCTAATATAAATATGCTTATATACACCATACCTAATATAAATATGCTTATATACACCATACCTAATATAAATATGCTTATATACACCATACCTAATATAAATATGCTCATATACACCATACCTAATATAAATATGCTTATATACACCATACCTAATATAAATATGCTCATATACACCATACCTAATATAAATATGCTCATATACACCATACCTAATATAAATATGCTTATATACACCATACCTACTATAAATATGCTTATATACACCATACCTAATATAAATATGCTCATATACACCATACCTAATATAAATATGCTTATATACACCATACCTACTATAAATATGCTTATATACACCATACCTAATATAAATATGCTCATATACACCATACCTAATATAAATATGCTCATATACACCATACCTAATATAAATATGCTTATGTACACCATACCTAATATAAATATGCTCATATACACCATACCTAATATAAATATGCTCATATACATCATACCTAATATAAATATGCTCATATACACCATACCTAATATAAATATGCTTATATACACCATACCTAATATAAATATGCTTATATACACCATACCTGATATAAATATGCTTATATACACCATACCTAATATAAATATGCTCATATACACCATACCTAATATAAATATGTTCATATACACCATACCTAATATAAATATGCTTATATACACCATACCTAATATAAATATGCTCATATACACCATACCTAATATAAATATGCTCATATACACCATACCTAATATAAATATGCTCATATGCACCATACCTAATATAAATATGCTCATATACACCATACCTAATATAAATATGCTCATATACACCATACCTAATATAAATATGCTTATATACACCATACCTAATATAAATATGCTCATATACACCATACCTAATATAAATATGCTCATATACACCATACCTAATATAAATATGCTTATATACACCATACCTTATATAAATATGCTCATATACACCATACCTAATATAAATATGCTCATATACACCATACCTAATATAAATATGCTCATATACACCATACCTAATATAAATATGCTCATATACACCATACCTAATATAAATATGCTCATTTACACCATACCTAATATAAATATGCTCATATACACCATACCTAATATAAATATGTTCATATACACCATACCTAATATAAATATGCTCATATACACCATACCTAATATAAATATGCTCATATACACCATACCTAATATAAATATGCTCATATGCACCATACCTAATATAAATATGCTCATATACACCATACCTAATATAAATATGCTCATATACACCATACCTACTATAAATATGCTTATATATACCATACCTACTATAAATATGCTCATATATACCATACCTAATATAAATATGCTCATATGCACCATACCTAATATAAATATGCTCATATACACCATACCTAATATAAATATGCTCATATACACCATACCTACTATAAATATGCTTATATACACCATACCTAATATAAATATGCTCATATACACCATACCTAATATAAATATGCTTATATACACCATACCTAATATAAATATGCTCATATACACCATGCCTAATATAAATATGCTTATATACACCATACCTAATATAAATATGCTCATATACACCATACCTAATATAAATATGCTCATATACACTATACCTAATATAAATATGCTCATATACACCATACCTACTATAAATATGCTCATATACAGCATACCAACAATAAATATGCTAATATACACCATACCTAATATAAATATGCTCATATACACCATACCTAATATAAATATGCTCATATACACCATACCTAATATAAATATGCTCATATACACCATACCTACTATAAATATGCTCATATACAGCATACCAACAATAAATATGCTAATATACACTATACCTAATATAAATATGCTCATATACACCATACCTAATATAAATATGCTCATATACACCATACCTAATATAAATATGCTCATATACACCATACCTAATATAAATATGCTTATATACACCATACCTAATATAAATATGCTTATATACACCATACCTAATATAAATATGCTCATATACACCATACCTAATATAAATATGCTCATATACACCATACCTAATATAAATATGCTTATATACACCATACCTAATATAAATATGCTCATATACACCATACCTAATATAAATATGCTCATATACACCATACCTAATATAAATATGCTTATATACACCATACCTAATATAAATATGCTTATATACACCATACCTAATATAAATATGCTTATATACACCATACCTAATATAAATATGCTCATATACACCATACCTAATATAAATATGCTTATATACACCATACCTAATATAAATATGCTCATATACACCATACCTAATATAAATATGCTCATATACACCATACCTAATATAAATATGCTTATATACACCATACCTAATATAAATATGCTCATATACACCATACCTAATATAAATATGCTCATATACACTATACCTAATATAAATATGCTTATATACACCATACCTAATATAAATATGCTTATATACACCATACCTAATATAAATATGCTCATATACAGCATACCTAATATAAATATGCTCATATACACCATACCTAATATAAATATGCTTATATACACCATACCTAATATAAATATGCTTATATACACCATACCTAGTATAAATATGTTCATATACACCATACCTTATATAAATATGCTCATATACACCATACCTAATATAAATATGCTCATATACACCATACCTAATATACAAACCAGAATTTTTATTGTTTTAAAAGATAGATAATCCCTTTATTACCCATTTCCCAGTTTTGCATAACCAACACAGTTATAATAATATACTTTTAACCTCTGTGATTATCTTGTATCTTAGCCTCTGCAAACTGCCCCTTTTTTCAGTTATTTTGACAGACTTGCAGTCTAGCCAATCAGTGCCTGCTCCCAGATAACTTCACGTTCACGAGCACATGCAATGTTTTGAAAAATATTGTATTTGTGTATCTGTATTTGTTTTAAATTGCTTCATCAGCTGAGTACAGTTATGTGAGTTCAAAATAAAATAATATTGTGAGTTAATCATTTTATTAAGATGTTTGCATTATGCTTATTTGTATTTGTGATGTATAAATGTTTATTTTTGTTTTGTGGGTATAAAGTTAATTTAAAAAGATAATTGAGAATTTGCTTCTGTTGCATGTTGTTAGCCTAATAAAGTTAGGAAATATTTCACTGTTAAATCATAATTAATATACACATTTCAATAAAAAAGCTGTTTTTTAAACATTTTTATAAATATAAATAAAAAAATAACATAGCTTACCGTTGGATACTGTTGTTGATAAGCAACATCGTGGTGAAACTGCTCCATTATACTTTGAGTCACTTGTACTTTGAAACTGTATGAGCCAGAAGGCCAAATTTTAAGTTTCACACCCACAAAGTTAACGTGTAACCAAGTATAGGTTGTATAAGGATTCTGATATGAATTTGATATTAAAAACAATATCAGTAAATGTACATTTATAAGATTTTATTTACCATGTTACATAAAATTAGGTAAGAGTTTAAGTTTTTTTTAAAAACAGATAACGCGCTAATCTTGTGTAGTTGGTCGCTTTACGGTTATGCAAACTTATGTTTCTGAATGTTTATTTTGTGATCAATGGTTTAAACTTGTATGAACTCTGTACATATAAACAATCTGTTGATAGTATTTTACTCATCTAGATTTTATAACATTTTTAATGAAATTATCTTGCTATAGATATTTAGGGTAAAGGTATGAGATTTGTCATTTGCATTGGGCTAACCTTGACAGTTTGCTTTAGTTTAGATACATGTGATATGCTTAGTCGTACAGAAATTATGTGTATCAGTATTTTAAAATAGCTTGTTAATTCAAATGACATCTGAAAGTAATATGATGATTTTTTAACAAAATACTTAGTCATCATTTAACAAATAACGTATTGGATAAGTCAGCATTTTAATAACATAAAAGTGTCAGAGCACTGTGCATTCAGTTCATACAATATGCTGGCATGAAGACAGAGAAGATATGTGCAATGCTGAATTAAATGATTTGTTTCACAGAAATCCTATAACAAATGTTAACAAACATTATCAAAATTATACTTTTATCCCCCTTTTTAAAAACTCCTAATATTTTAATAGAATACAATATCAAAGTGTAATTTACAACTTTTAGAATTAAATAACATTTATCTTTTATAAATCAAAATATCAACAATAAAACAAGTCCTGACATGTCTTATTAAATCTGTTGAACATTATAGAGAAATCTTAAGCTTAATAGAATACAATATCAAAGTGTAATTTACAACTTTTAGAATTAAATAACATTTATCTTTTATAAATCAAAATATCAATAATACACTTCTTACAACCTTTTAATCCTAATAAATATGCATATCAATTGGATATCCAGTTGATATTAAAAAACACTTTTTTAATATCAATTTTATATCAATTTTATATCAATTTAATATAAAATCACTTTTTTTTATATCAATTTTATATCAAAATCACCTTTTTATATCAATTTTATATCAAATTGATATTAAAAAGGGGCGGGATTAAGGGAGGAGAAAGGGGCGTGTCAACCTGTCAAAGGTGTGGAAAAAGGGGCGTGGTACCTGTCAAAAAGGTGTTTGACATAACCTCCATACTCTTACTACTACTGTGTTCAGGCAGCATGGCTCCTACAGCAGCTTCTGAGACAGGATCAGATTGAGACATATAGCAGTTTCCGGATTGGGAAAAAATGCAAATGCTAAAATTGACAAAAAAGCAAATAGCATAGCAATGTGAGCATAAGAAGGCAAGGAGCATATAGGAAGTGGGGTAAAATAAAACTAATTTTTTTGGCGCCAAGTATGACGCACAACGCAAAAGAAAGCATATACATTTTTTGGTGCCAACAAACATCCGGAAATGACACAACTCGCGTGATAAACAACTTTGTGCCAAACAACCTGGCATCAACTAAGACACAGGAAATGACGAACTTGCGTCATCATAGACGCACATTCGTGCCAAAAAATTCTCGCGCCAAGAATGACGCAATAAATAACAGCATTTAGATCCCTCACGAGCCTAATTTGCCCACAAATGTTTTAAAAGAAAAACAAGTGAAATTTGAAAAAAACTAAATTTATGCTTACCTGATAAATTTCTTTCTTTTGCGATGTACCGAGTCCACGAATTCATCCTTACTCGTGGGATATTATCCTTCCCTACAGGAAGTGGCAAAGAGAGCACCCACAGCAGAGCTGTCTATATAGCTCCTCCCTTAACTCCACCCCCCAGTCATTCGACCGAAGGCTTAGGAAGAAAAAGGAGAAACCATAAGGTGCAGAGTTGACTGAAGTTTTTAATAAAAATACTTTTTGTCTTGAATAGACAGGGCGGGCCGTGGACTCGGTACATCGCAAAAGAAAGAAATTTATCAGGTAAGCATGAATTTTGTTTTCTTTTGCAAGATGTACCGAGTCCACGGATTCATCCTTACTTGTGGGATACCAATACCAAAGCTTTAGGACACGGATGAAGGGAGGCACAAGACAGGAACCTAAACGGAAGGCCTCACTGCTTGAAGAACCTTTCTCCCAAAAATAGCCTCTGAAGAAGCAAAAGTATCAAATTTGTAAAATTTGGAAAAGGTATGAAGCGAAGACCAAGTCGCAGCCTTACAAATCTGTTCAACAGAGGCCTCATTTTTAAAAGCCCATGTGGAAGCCACTGGAAAGCGAGGTAGCCGTAGCTTTTTGACCTCTACGTTTCCCAGAATAGACCACAAACAAAGATGATGTTTGACGGAACTCCTTGGTTGCTTGCAAGTAAAATTTCAAGGCACAAACCACGTCCAAGTTGTGCAAAAGACGCTCCTTCTTAGAAGAAGGATTAGGACACAGAGAAGGAACAACAATTTCCTGATTGATATTCCTATCAGAAACAACCTTAGGAAGGAATCCTGGTTTGGTACGCAAAACCACCTTATCAGCATTGAAAACCAGATAAGGCGAATCGCATTGTAATGCAGATAATTCAGAAACTCTTAGAGCCGAAGAGATAGCAACTAAAAACAGAACTTTCCAAGATAGAAGTTTAATATCTATGGAATTCATGGGTTCAAACGGAACCCCTTGAAGAACTTTAAGAACTAAATTCAAACTCCATGGCGGAGCAACATGTTTAAACACAGGCTTGATTCTAACTAAAGCCTGACAGAACGACTGAACGTCTGGAACATCTGCCAGACGCTTGTGTAATAGAATAGACAAAGCAGATATCTGTCCTTTTAAGGAACTAGCTGACAAACCCTTCTCCAATCCTTCTTGGAGAAAGGACAAAATCCTAGGAATCCTGATCTTACTCCATGAGTAGCCTTTGGATTCGCACCAACAAAGATATTTACGCCATATCTTATGATAGATTTTCCTGGTGACAGGCTTTCGAGCCTGAATCAAGGTATCTATGACCGACTCAGAGAAACCCCGCTTGGATAAGATCAAGCGTTCAATCTCCAAGCAGTCAGTCGCAGAGAAATTAGATTTGGATGCTTGAAAGGACCTTGAACCAGAAGGTCCTGCCTCAGCGGTAGAGTCCATGGTGGAAGAGATGACATGTCCACCAGGTCTGCATACTAAGTCCTGCGTGGCCACGCAGGTGCTATCAAAATCACCGAAGCTCTGGCAATCAAACGAGGAAGGAGAGGAAATGGTGGAAACACATAAGCCAGGTTGAACGACCAGGGTACTGCTAGAGCATCTATCAGTACTGCTTGGGGATCCCTTGATCTGGACCCGTAACAAGGAAGTTTGGCGTTCTGACGAGACGCCATCAGATCCAATTCTGGTGTGCCCCATTGATGAATCAATTGTGCAAACACCTCCGGATGGAGTGCCCACTCCCCCAGATGAAAAGTCTGACGACTTAGAAAATCCGCTTCCCAGTTCTCCACTCCTGGGATATAGATTGCTGATAGATGGCAAGAGGGAGTCTCTGCCCATTTAATTATTTTGGTAACCTCTATCATCGCTAGAGAACTCTTTGTTCCCCCCTGATGATTGATATATGCTACAGTTGTGATGTTGTCCGACTGGAATCTTATGAATCAGGCCAAAGCCAGCTGAGGCCATGCCTGAAGCGCGTTGAATATCGCTCTCTATGACCCATGCTGAGTCTGCGGAAACATATTCCCTGGGACAGATGATCCTGTGACAACCACCAAAGAAGAGAGTCTCTGGTCTCTTGATCCAGATTTATCTGAGGAGATAAATCTGCATAATCCCCATTCCACTGTTTTAGCATGCATAGTTGCAGTGGTCTGAGATGCAAGCGAGCAAACGGAACTATGTCCATTGCCGCTACCATTAGTCCGATTACCTCCATACACTGAGCTACTGACGGCCAAGGAATGGAATGAAGAGCTCGGCAGGTGGTTAAAATCTTTGATTTCCTGACCTCCGTCAGAAACATTTTCATGTCCACAAAATCTATCAGAGTTCCTACGAATGGAATTCTTGTAAGAGGGATAAGTGAACTCTTCTTTATGTTCACCTTCCACCCGTGAGATCTCAGAAAAGCCAACACGATGTCCGTGTGAGATTTGGCTAGTTGGTAAGTTGACGCCTGAATTAAAATATCGTCCAGATAAGGCGCCACTGCTATGTCCCATGGCCTTAGAACTGCCAGAAGGGAGCCTAGCACCTTTGTGAAAATTCTGGGGGCTGTGTCCAACCCGAAGGGAAGCGCCACAAACTGGTAATGCTTGTCCAGAAAGGCGAACCTGAGGAACTGGTGATGATCTTTGTGGATAGGGATGTGTAGATACGCATCCTTTAAGTCCACGGTGGTCATATATTGACCCTCCTGGATCATTGGTAAAATAGTCTGAATGGTCTCCATCTTGAAAGATGGGACTCTGAGGAATTTGTTTAGGATCTTGAGATCTAAAATTGGTCTGAAGGTTCCCTCTTTTTTGGGAACCACAAACAGATTGGAGTAAAACCCCTGCCCCTGTTCTGTTTTCGGAACTGGGCAGATTACTCCTATGGTAAATAGGTCTTCTACACAGCGTAAGAAAGCCTCTCTTTTTGTCTGGTCTACAGACAATTGAGAAAGATGGAATCTCCCCCTTGGAGGAGAATCTTTGAAATCTAGAAGATACCCCTGGGTTACGATTTCTAAAGCCCAGGAGTCCTGAACGTCTCTTGTCCAAGCCTGAGGGGAGAGCGAACTCTTTCCTTCGTTCACCTTCCACCCGTGAGACCTCAGGAATTAGATGGCATAACCTGGTTTCCTTCTGTCTGAGAATCATCCAGTGCCACATTCTTAAGGGCTAAAATATGCTCTTTGCAATTTATAGACATAGTAGTGCATGAGGGACACATTCTAAGAGGGGGTTCCACAATGGCTTCTAAACACATTGAACAATGATTTTCCTCACTGTCAGACATGTTAAACAGGCTAGTAATGATAACAAACAAGCATGAAAACAAAATGTATGCTTACCTGATAAATTTATTTCTCTTGTGGTGTATCCAGTCCACGGGTTCATCCATTACTTGTGGGATATTCTCCTTCCCAACAGGAAGCTGCAAGAGGACACCCACAGCAGAGCTGTCTATATAGCTCCTCCCCTAACTGCCTCCCCCAGTCATTCGACCGAATACAAGCAAGAAGAAAGGAGAAACTATAGGGTGCAGTGGTGACTGTAGTTTAAAAATAAAAAACACCTGCCTTAAAATGACAGGGCGGGCCGTGGACTGGATACACCACAAGAGAAATAAATTTATCAGGTAAGCATAAATTTTGTTTTCTCTTGTAAAGGTGTATCCAGTCCACGGGTTCATCCATTACTTGGGATACCAATACCAAAGCTTTAGGACACGGATGAAGGGAGGGACAAGGCAGGAAACTTAAACAGAAGGCACCCCTGCCTGTAAGACCTTTCTCCCAAAAATAGCCCCCGAAGAAGCAAAAGTATCACATTTATAGAATTTAGAAAAGGTATGACGCGAAGACCAAGTCGCCTCCTTACAAATCTGTTCAACAGAGGCCTCATGTTTAAAAGCCCATGTGGAAGCTACTGCTCTAGTAAAATGAGCTGTAATTCTTTCAGGAGGCTGCTGGCCAGCAGTCTCATAAGCTAAGCGTATTTATACTTCTTAGCCAAAAAGAAAGAGAAGTTGCCGAAGCCTTTTGGCCTCTCCTCTGTCCAGAGTAGACAACAAACATAGCTTGTAAATAAAACTTTAAAGCACGAACCACATCAAGATTGTGTAATAGATGTTCCTTCTTTGAAGAAGGATTAGGACATAGTGAAGGAACAACAATCTCCTGATTGATATTCTTATTAGATACCACCTTAGGAAGAAACCTAGGTTTGGTACGTAACACTACCTTATCTGCATGGAAAATCAGATAAGGGGAATCACACTGTAAAGCAGATAATTCCGAAAATCTTCGAACCGAGGAGATAGCTACTAAAAACAGAACTTTCCAAGATAAAAGCTTAATATCTATGGAATGTAAAGGTTCAAACGGAACCCCTTGAAGAACTTTAAGAATTAAATTTAAACTCCATGGCGGAGCCAGGTTTAAACACAGGCTTGATTCTAACTAAAGCCTGACAAAACGCTTGAACGTCTGGAACCTCAGAAAGACGTTTGTGCAAAAGAATAGACAGAGCAGAAATCTGTCCCTTTAAGGAACTAGCTGACAATCCCTTCTCCAATCCTTCTTGGAGAAAAGATAATATCCTAGGAATCCTGACCTTACTCCATGAGTAACCCTTGGATTCACACCAATGAAGATATTTACACCATATCTTATGATAGATTTTCCTGGTGACAGGCTTTCGAGCCTGAATTAAGGATTCGGAAAAACCACGCTTTGATAGAATCAAGCGTTCAATCTCCAAGCAGTCAGACGTAGAGAAATTAGATTTGGATGTTTGAAGGGACCTTGAAGTAGAAGGTCCTGCCTTAGCGGCAGAGTCCATGGTGGAAAGGATGACATGTCCACCAGATCTGCATACCAAGTCCTGCGTGGCCACGCAGGGGCTATCAAGATCACCGAAGCTCTCTCCTGCTTGATCTTGGCAATCAGACGAGGGAGCAGAGGAAACGGTGGAAACACATAAGCCAGGCTGAAGGACCAGGGCGCCGCTAGAGCATCTATCAGCGCTGCCTTGGGATACCTGGACCCGTAATAAGGAAGCTTGGCGTTCTGACGAGACGCCATGAGATCCAGTTCTGGTTTGCCCCATAGTTGGATCAACTGGGCAAATACCTCCGGATGGAGCTCCCACTCCCCCGGATGAAAAGTCTGCCGACTTAGAAAATCTGCCTCCCAGTTCTCTACTCCTGGGATATGGATAGCTGAGAGATGGCAAGAGTGAACTTCTGCCCATATAATTATCTTTGAAACCTCCAACATTGCCAGGGGGTTCCTTCTTCCCCTCTGATGGTTGATATAGGCTACAGTCGTGATGTTGTCCTACTGAAATCTGATGAACCTGACCGCAGCTAGCTGAGGCCAAGCCTGAAGAGCATTGCATATCGCTCTTAGTTCCAGAATGTTTATCGGAAGGAGGGCCTCCTCCTGAGTCCACGAACCCTGAGCCTTCAGGGAGTTCCAGACTGCACCCCAGCCCAGAAGGCTGTCATCTGTCGTTACTATAGTCCATTCTGGCCTGCGGAAACTCATTCCCTTGGACAGATGGACCCGAGATAGCCACCAGAGAAGAGAATCCCTGGTCTCTTGATCCAGATTTAGTAGAGGGGACAAATCTGTGTAATCCCCATTCCACTGATTGAGCATGCAAAGTTGCAGTGGGTCTGAGATGTAGGCGAGCAAATGGAACTATGTCAATTGCCGCTACCATTAATCCGATTACCTCCATACACTGAGCCACTGACGGATGAGAAGTGGAATAAATAGCACGGCAGGAAGTTAGAAGTTTTGACAACCTGACCTCTGTCAGATAAATCTTCATTTCTACTGAATCTATCAGAGTTCCTAGGAAGCAAACTCTTGTGAGAGGGGAGAGCGAACTCTTTCCTTCGTTCACCTTCCACCCGTGAGACCTCAGGAATGCCAGAACAATGTCCGTATGGGACCTGGCGATTTGAAAAGTCGACGCCTGTATCAGGATGTCATCTAGGTAAGGGGCCACTGCTATACCCCGCGGTCTTAGAACCGCCAGAAGGGACCCTAAAACCTTCGTAAAGATTCTTGGTGCCATGGCTAACCCGAAGGGAAGAGCCACAAACTGGTAATGCCTGTCTAGGAAGGCGAACCTCAGAAACTGATGATGATCCCTGTGTATCGGAATATGTAGATAAGCATCCTTTAAATCCACAGTAGTCATATATTGACCCTCCTGGATCATAGGTAGGATGGTTCGAATAGTCTCCATCTTGAAGGATGGGACCCTGAGAAATTTGTTTAGGATCTTGAGATCCAAGATAGGTCTGAAAGTTCCCTCTTTCTTGGGAACTATAAACCGATTTGAAAAGAAGCCCTGCCCCTGTTCCTCCTTTGGAACTGGGTGGATCACTCCCATAACTAGTAAGTCTTGAACGCAACGTAAGAATGCCTCTCTCTATCTGGTTTGCAGATAATTGTGAGAGATGAAATCTCCCCTTTGGAGATGAAGCTTTGAAATCCAGAAGATATCCCTGGGAAAACAAATCTCCAGAGCCCAGGGATCCTGGACGTCTCTTGCCCAAGCCTGGGCAAAGAGAGAAAGTCTGCCCCCCACTAGATCCAGTCCCGGATCGGGGACTACTCCTTCATGTTGTCTTAGAGGCAGCAGCAGGCTTTTTGGCCTGTTTCCCCTTGTTCAAAGCCTGGTTAGGTCTCCAGACTGGCTTGGACTGGGCAAAATTTCCCTCTTGTTTTGTAGAAGAGGAAGATGAAGCTGCGCCACTCTTGAAGTTTCTAAAGGAACGAAAATTAGTCTGTTTGGTCCTTAACTTGTTGGACCTATCCTGGGGAAGGGCGTGGCCTTTTCCTCCAGTAATATCAGAAATGATCTCCTTCAGTCCAGGCCCAAATAGGGTCTGCCCTTTGAAGGGGATATTGAGAAGTTTAGACTTTGAAGTAACGTCAGCTGACCAGGATTTAAGCCATAGCGCCCTACGCGCCTGAATGGCAAAACCTGAATTTTTAGCCGTTAGCTTGGTTAAATGAAAACGGCGTCAGAAATAAATGAATTGGCTAATTTAAGAGCTTTAAGCCTGTCAAGGATATCATCCAACGGGGCAGTTTCGGCTGAAAAAAAAAACTAACACCTGCAAAAAAGCAGCGTTCAGCTCCTAACGCAGCCCCATTGTTTCCTATGGGGAAACACTTTCTAAGTCTGCACCTAACACCCTAACATGAACCCCGAGTCTAAACACCCCTAACCTGACACTTATTAACCCCTAATCTGCCGCCCCCGCTATCGCTGACACCTGCATAATGTTATTAAACCCTAATCTCCCGCTCCGCACACCGCCACAACCTACATTATCCCTATGAAACCCTAATCTGCTGCTCCCAACATCGCTGACACCTATATTATATTTATTAACCCCTAATCTGCCCCCCCCAACGTCGCCACCACCTACCTACAATTATTAACCCCTAATCTGCCGACTGGACATCGCCGCCACTATAATAAATGTATTAACCCCTAAACCGCCGCACTCCCGCCTCGCAAACACTATAATAAATTTCATTAACCCCTAATCTACCCTCCCTAACGTCGCCGCCACCTACCTACAATTATTAACCCCTAATCTGCCGCCCCCAACGTCGCCGCTACTATAATAAAAAAATTATTTTCTGTAATTTAGTGTTTGTTTTTTTTGTACTATAGTTTAGTTAATTTAATTGTATTTAATTGTAGGTAGTTTAGTTAATTAATTTAATTATAGAGTAGTGTTAGGTGTAATTGTAACTTAGGTTAGGATTTATTTTACAGGTAAATTTGTAATTATTTTAACTAGGTAGCTATTAAATAGTTAATAACTATTTAATAACTATTGTACCTAGTTAAAATAAATACAAAGTTGAATGTAAAATAAATATTAATCCTAAAATAGCTACAATGTATTTAGTTTTAAATAGGAATAATTTATTTAATGATAGTAATATTATTTCGTTTTATTTAAATTATATTTAACTTAGGGGGGTGTTAGGGTTAGATTTAGGTTTAGGGGTTAATAACTTTATTATAGTAGCGGCGACGTTGGGGGCGGCAGATTAGTGTTAGGGAGGGCAGATTAGGGGATAATACAATTTATTATAGTGTTTGCGAGACGGGAGTGCGGCGGTTTAAGGGTTAATACATTTATTATAGTGGCGACGATGTCCGGTCGGCAGATTAGGGGTTAATAAGTGTAGGTAGGTGGCGGCGACGTGGGGGGGCAGATTAGGGGGTAATAAATATAATGTAGGGTTCAGCGATGTTAAAGGGACACTGTACCCAAAAAAATTATTTTGTGATTCAGATAGAACATGCAATTTTAACCCCTTAATGACCAACGACGTGCAGGGTACGTCCTCCAAAAAAATGTCCTTAACGACCAAGGACGTACCCTGCACGTCGTTGGTCTTTGTAAGCAGTGAAAGCGATCCTGATCACTTCCAGCTGCTTTCATGTTATTGCAGTGATGCCTCGATATAGAGGCATCCTGCAATAACTTTTTTAAGCAGTCCGATGCAGAGAGAGCCACTCTGTGGCCCTCTCTGCATCGGCTATGATCGTTGGTGGGTGGGAGCGTGTCCAGGGAGGCCATCAGTAGAGGAGGGGGGCGGGATCGTGCGTGCACGGGAGCGTGCGCGCGTGTGCATGGGAGTGTGCGCGCGCGTGCACGTGTGAAACTGCCCAAAAGTTAGAATTGAAGTGGAAGAGGCACAAGGTGGGACTCAGTGGGAGAGAGGGTGGGAATAAAAAATATTAATGATCTGGGAGAGGGTGGGGGGTTGGGTGTTAAGGGGGGTAAGCTACACTACAGAAAATCTTAAAATAAACTTTTGATTTCAAACTGGGTACTGGCAGACAGCTGCCAGTACCCAATATGGTGCACAATAAGGCAGAGGAGGGGGGTAGAGAGCTGTTTGGGGGGGATCAGGGAGGTTGGGGCTAAGGGGGGGGGGTCCTACACAGCAGAATTTTTTTTTTTTTTTAAACTTTTATTTTAGTACTGGCAGACTTTCTGCCAGTACTTAAGATGGCGGGGACAATTGTGGGGTGGGGGAGGGAAGACAGCTGTTTGGGAGGGATCAGGG
Source organism: Bombina bombina (assembly GCF_027579735.1). Lineage (NCBI taxonomy): Eukaryota > Metazoa > Chordata > Amphibia > Anura > Bombinatoridae > Bombina > Bombina bombina. The sequence continues at coordinate 25,935,875 of NC_069503.1, read as the reverse complement.
GGTGTGATGTGTCAGGTGGGAGGCTGATCTCTACACTAAAGCTAAAATTAACCCTGCAAGCTCCTTATAAGCTACCTAATTAACCCCTTCACTGCTAGCCATAATACACGTGTGATGCGCAGCAGCATTTAGCGGCCTTCTAATTACCAAAAAGCAACGCCAAAGTCATATATGTCTGCTATTTCTGAACAAAGGGGATCCTAGAGAAGCATTTACAACCATGTGTGCCATAATTGCACAAGCTGTTAGTAAATAATTTCAGTGAGAAACATAAAATTGTGAAAAATGTAGCGTTTTTTTCAATTTGATCGCATTTAGGCGGTGAAATGGTGGCATGAAATATACCAAAATGTGCCTAGATCAATACTTGGGGTTGTCTACTGCACTACACTAAAGCTAAAATTAACCCTACAAGCTCCCTAACTAACCCCTTCACTGCTGGGCATAATACACGTGTGGTGCACAGTGGCATTTAGCGGCCTTCTAATTACCAAAAAGCAACGCCAAAGCCATATATGTCTGCTATTTCTGAACAAAGGGGATCCCAGAGAAGCATTTACAACCATTTATGCCATAATTGCACAAGTTGTTTGTAAATAATTTCAGTGAGAAACCTAAAGTTTGTGAAAAAATTTGTGAAAAAGTGAACAATTTTTTTTATTTGATGGCATTTGGCGGTGAAATGGTGGCATGAAATATACCAAAATGGGCCTAGATCAATACTTTGGGATGTCTTCTAAAAAAAAATATATACATGTCAGGGGATATTCAGGGATTCCTGAAAGATATCAGTGTCCCAATGTAACTAGCGCTAATTTTGAAAAAAAGTGGTTTGGAAATAGCAAAGTGCTACTTGTATTTATTGCCCTATAACTTGCAAAAAAAGCAAAGAACATGTAAACATTGGGTATTTCTAAACTCTGGACAAAATTTAGAAACTATTTAGCATGGGAGTTTTTTGGTGGTTGTAGATGTGTAACAGATTTTGGGGATCAATGTTAGAAAAAGTGTGTTTTTTCCATTTTTTTCCTCATATTTTATAATTTGTTTATAGTAAATTATAAGATATGATGAAAATAATGGTATCTTTAGAAAGTCCATTTAATGGCGAGAAAAACGATATATAATATGTGTGGGTACAGTAAATAAGTAAGAGGAAAATTACAGCTAAACACAAACACCGCAAAAATGTAAAAATAGCCTTGGTCCCAAACGGACAGAAAATGGAAAAGTGCTGTGGTCATTAAGGGGTTAAGCAACTTTCTAATTTACTCCTATTATCAATTTTTCTTCATTCTCTTGCTATCTTTATATGAAAAAGAAGACATCTAAGCTTTTTTCTTGGTTCAGCACTCTGGACAGCAGTTTTTGATTGGTGGATGAATTTATCCACCAATCAGCAAGGACAACCTAGGTTGTTCACCAAAAATGGGCCGGCATCTAAACTTACATTCTTGCATTTCAAATAAAGATACCAAGAGAATAAAGAAGATTTGATAATAGGAGTAAATTAGAAAGTTGCTTAAAATTGCATTCTCTATCTGAATCATGAAAGAAATTTTTTGGGTACAGTGTCCCTTTAAGGGCAGCAGATTAGGGGTTAAAAATTTTTATTATAGGGTTTGCGATGTGGGGGGGCCTCGGTTTAGGGGTTCATAGGTAGTTTATGGGTGTTAGTGTACTTTGTAGCACTGTAGTTAAGAGCTTTATGTTTCCGCGTTAGCCCATAAAGCTCTTAACTAAAGACTTTTTTTGGCGGTAGGAGTCTTGTCGGTAGAGGCTGTACTGCTCACTTCTTCCAAGATATCGAGGCATCACTGCAATAACCGGAAAGCAGCTGGAAGCGAGCAGGATCGCTTCCAGCTGCTTTCCAGACCAAGGACGTACACCACACGTCCTCGGTCATTAACTGTATTTTTTTTGAGGACGTGTGGCGTACGTCCTTGGTCATTAAGGGGTTAAATGGATTGGATAGAACATGACATTTCAATCAACTTTCCAATTTACTTATATTATCATTTGTGCTTAGTTCTCTTAGTATGTTTGTTAAAGAGTAATCCTAGGGGAACTCAGGAGCGTGCACGTATCTTCAGACAGCAAAGTTTGCAAGAACTTTTATAGCAGTGTTATACATAGTTACAAACACTGCTGCACAGAGTGCTAAATACATGTGCACGCCCCTAATCTCATATAATATCAGCCTCCTATGTTTACTCTATAACAAAGGATACCAAAAGAACAAAGCAAATTAGATTATAGAAGTAAATTGGAAAGGTGGGTAAAATCGCTGCTCTATCTGATTTATCAGCGTTTAACTTTCACTGTCAGATTTGGTTTCTGTCTTTGATGATGTTTTCCTTTTTATTCTGTGATATTTAGTTTTTAATTATACAAAAAACACAAATACTGGTCTGGATTACAATCACTTTTTATTTGCATGAAAAAACATTGTATATCATTATATAGTAAACAGCAGCATTACATGATATATGCACACAATGGTATAAATATACCTAACACTTGTGCTCTTGATACAAAGGGATTTATCACATAATGTTCCCTTTATATATACAGTATGTGCTATTATCAGTTCTTGTGGCTTCTAACTAACATGAAAACATCTAACAGACATAATATCAAGTTACAGAACATGACACACATATTACATACCCAGTATACATGTAGGTTATAGTAGCCATTTAAATTAAACTGATTATGATCACATGACACACATATTACATACCCAGTATACATGTAGGTTATAGTAGCCATTTAAATTAAACTGATTATGATCACATGACACACATATTACATACCCAGTATACATGTAGGTTATAGTAGCCATTTAAATTAAACTGATTATGATCACATGACACACATATTACATACCCAGTATACATGTAGGTTATAGTAGCCATTTAAATTAAACTGATTATGATCACATGACATACATATTACATACCCAGTATACATGTAGGTTATAGTAGCCATTTAAACTGATTATGATCACATGACACACATATTACATACCCAGTATACATGTAGGTTAAAGTAGCCATTTAAATTAAACTGATTATTATCACAAATGTACCAGTTACTGATATTGTGTCTAATTAAATAAAATCAGTTCCCCCTCAGTAATTCCTCTGGTATATAACATTATAATAATATAATAATAATTTGCGATTTATATAGCGCTTTTCTCCCTGTGAGACTCAAAGCGCTTTACAAATATACCAACATAAGACATAAAAGTTAGGAGTTTCTGAAGGTCAGATAAGCGGACTGAATGCCTGATGGAAGAGGTGGGTCTTTAGCTTTTTTTTAAAAAGTCTGTAAGGACGGTGCCTCTCTGATTGTGCACGGTAAAGAGTTCCAGAAAGTAGGGGCAGCGTGGCCGAATGCTCTGGAGCCTGAGTTTGTCCTTATTCTTGGCACTGAGAGGAGGGATGTGTTGGCTGACCTAAGTGAACGGGATGGGATGTAGGGTGTCAGGAGCTCTTTCAGGTACTGTGGGTCTTGGTTGTTTAAGGCTTTAAAGGTCAGAAGGCCAGTTTTAAAATATGTTCGCCAATTAATTGGAAGCCAATGCAGGGAGTGGAGAACAGGTGTTATGTGGCAGGAGCGAGTTTGATTGGTCAGTAGTCTGGCTGCTGCGTTTTGTACCGTCTGAAGGCGATGGAGTTCTTTTTTTGGGAGGCCCAAGTAAAGTGCATTGCAGTAACCTAGCCTAGAGGATACAAATGCATGGATTAATGTTGGTATATCATCCGGTGGAATTAAGTGTTGTATCCTGGCTATGTTTTTCAGATGAAAGTATGCAGATTTTATTACAGAGGAAATCTGCTGTTTAAAAGATAGTCCAGCGTCAATCAGCACTCAGAGGTTTTGTACCTTTGCTGAACTAACGAGTTTAGAGCCTCCAAGCTCCAGGCCAGTTGGGTGATCGTGGGATAATTGTAATGCCCGGGGTCCCCTCACCAAAAGTAACTCTGTTTTGTCCGGGTACACTTTGAGACAGCTAGCATTCATCCATTCTATGAGGTCTGTTAAGCAATTGTTTATGCGGCATGCTGGGTCTGTAGTATCTGGAGCAAAGGAGAAGTAGAGTTGTGTGTCATCAGCGTAACAATGATACCTTAGGCCATTTCGGTTAATGATGTCCCTCAGTGGTAGTAAGTAAATTGCGAATAGCATGGGAGACAGGATAGATCCTTGTGGAACTCTGCAGGCCAGTTCTGTTGGTGCTGATGAGCTTGATCCTGATATTACTCTCTGTGATCTATCAGCGAGAAAAGATTTAAACCAGTTAAGGACTGTGCCTCCTAGACCACAGATGTACTGCAAGTGCTCTATTAGAATCCTATGGTCAATGGTGTCAAATGCAGCTGAGAGATCCAGGAAGATTAGAATGGAGTAATCACCTTTGTCTTTTGCCATAACGAGATCATTTAGCACTCAGACATGTACAATGCTAAGTATCTATTGCTATAAGAAAAGGTTTATCCACATGATGTGCACATTAAATATATCTCCCAGATGTCAATCATTTGAGACTGATGATCTTGTTTATATAATTCTCTAACACTCTATTCATATAAAGACTCTTTATTCTGTAAATGTAATTATTTCCTCCCCTGTGTAAAACAAAACGTACAACGCCTAACACTGGCATATTAATAAACAACACTGGGGGTGCTTTGGTGGTGAATGGTTGTGTAACTGGTCAGTATGAGGACAAAGTTGTATAATCCTGTGTGGTGTTTGGATTCTATCACATTGATATGAGAGAAACTGAGGTGCACATATATAGAGGAACAAAGGACAGCAAGAGAGCTCTTCCAATATGGAGATTTTGTAACTGGGATTTTTGCCCTCTTTAGGATAATTGTAAAGAGGTTTGTACACTGTCTATATAAAGTTTATTTGTGTGTAAATATTTGGCATTTTGTGATACCTGACTTTAATAAAAAAACATGTTTTCCACTTTCTAAGCATGTGAAAGGTTTCTTCCCTTGTGACTCCTTTCATGAATTTTCAGATTACTTATTTGTGTAAAACTTTTTCCCCCCTCTGTACATGTGAACGGCTTTTCTCCTGTGTGACTCCTTTCATGAGTTTTTAGATTACTTATTTGTGTAAAACCTTTTCCACACTCTGTACATGTGAACGGCTTTTCCCCTGTGTGACTCCTTTCATGTCTATTCAGATGACTCTTATGTATAAAACTTTTCCCACACTCTGTACATGTGAAAGGATTTTCTTCTGTGTGACTCCTTTCATGAATTTTCAGACTTCTCTTTACTGTAAAACCTTTTCCACACACTGTACATGTGAAAGGTTTTTCTCCTGTGTGAATCCTTTCATGAGTTTTCAGATCATACTTTTCTGTAAACCTTTTTCCACACTCTGTACATGTGAAAGGCTTTTCTCCTGTGTGACTCATTGTATGAGTTTTCAGATGACTCTTTAGTGTAAATCTTTTTCCACACTCTGTACATGTGAAAGGCTTTGCTCCTGTGTGAATCCTTTCATGAGTTTTCAGATGACTCTTTAGTGTAAATCTTTTTCCACACTCTGTACATGTGAACGGCTTTTTCCCTGTGTGAATCCTTTCATGAGTTTTCAGACAATCCATTCGTGTAAAACATTTCCCACACTCTGTACATGTGAACGGCTTTTCCCCTGTGTGAATCATTTCATGACTTTTCAGACGATCTATTCGTGTAAAACATTTTCCACACTCTGTACATGTGAAAGGCTTTTCCCCTGTGTGACTCCTTTCATGAGTTTTCAGATTACTCTTTAGTGTAAAACATTTTCCACACTCTGTACAAGTGAAAGGCTTTTCTCCTGTGTGAATCCTTTCATGAGCTTTCAGATAACTCTTTTCTGTGAAACTTTTTCCACACTCTGTACACGTGAACGGCTTTTCTCCTGTGTGACTCCTTTCATGAGCTTTCAGATAACTCTTTTCTGTGAAACTTTTTCCACACTCTGTACACGTGAAAGGCATTTCTCCTGTGTGACTCCTTTCATGAGTTTTCAAATGATCCATTTGTGGAAAACTTTTTCCACACTCTGTACATGTGAAAGGCTTTTCTCCTGTGTGACTCATTGTATGAGTTTTCAGATGACTCTTTAGTGTAAAACTTTTTCCACACTCTGTACACGTGAACGGCTTTTCTCCTGTGTGACTCCTTTCATGAGTTTTCAGACTACTCTTTTGTGTAAAACATTTCCCACACTTTGTGCATGTGAAAGGTTTTTCTCCTGTGTGACTCCTTTCATGAGTTTTCAGAAGATCCATTCGTGTAAAACTTTTTCCACACTCTGTACATGTGAAAGGCTTTTCTCCTGTGTGACTCATTGTATGAGTTTTCAGATGACTCTTTAGTGTAAAACTTTTTCCACACTCTGTACATGTGAACGGCTTTTCTCCTGTGTGACTCATTGTATGAGTTTTCAGATGACTCTTTAGTGTAAAACTTTTTCCACACTCTGTACATGTGAACGGCTTTTCTCCTGTGTGAAACTTTTTATGAGTTTTCAGATGATTAATCTGTGTAAAACATTTACCGCACTCAGTATATGTGAACGGCTTTTCTCCTGTGTGAAACTTTTTATGAGTTTTCAGATGATTCATTTGTGTAAAACATTTACCACACTCAGTATATGTGTGTGGTTTCTCACCTGTGTGAATTTTGTGGTGTTCTAGTAGATTAGACTTACATCTAAAGCTTTTCTCACATTCTGTACATTTGAAAGGTTGCTCCTTTGTATGAATCATTTGGTTAGACTGTAGACTTTTCCTTTCTTTAATATGTTTTGAAAACTCTGTAAATGTGTGTGGTTTATCTTCTGGGATAATCATTTCACTAGATAAGGCATTAATGTTGTCCACTTGTTTGATGACTAAATTACTCTCTGTACATAATGATTGCTGCCTTATTCCTTCCAATTCACCATCTTCTTTAAATATCTGCTGTGATGTCCCCAATATTTATGAATAGTCATTGGTGTCTAAGACTTTTGGAGTTTGTGGTATCATTCTGATGCTTCCTGTAGTGAAGGATGAATATGAACTATTGATGTGTTTGTCTACATAAAAAGAAATGGAATAAAGAAAAATAAGAATGTTTATTCATTATAATATAATTCATCTCAATAAAAAACATTTTTGTATACTAAAAAATGTCTTCCGTTTTTTATTTTTAAATTTATTTACCTGTAAATCACAAATTAAAAAAGCATGAGACAGAATGTAAACATTACTACATCACAGTAAAATAAATTACCGATTACTGATAAAAACAAGTTATAGGGCCGCATTAAACCAGGTGCGTGTGAAAAATGTTCTCAGCCAGGGAACAAGTAAATCTGTATTCTAAGCAGGAGAGGTGGCATCCACCATCCTCATTTAACATTGCACAAGCAAATGCACATACAGCCCTGTCCGGCTCATGCTTAAAGGGACACTGAACCCAAATTTTTTCTTTCACGATTCAGATAGAGCATGCAATTTTAAGCAACTTCTAGTTTACTCCTATTATCAATTTTTCTTCGTTTTCTTGCTATCTTTATTTTAAAAGCAGCTATTTTAAATCTTAGCAGCTAGACCATTTTAGGTTCAGCACCATGGATAGCACTTGCTTATTGGAGGCTTACATTTATCCACCAATAAGCAAGCATAACCTAGTTTCTCAAAAAAATGGGCCAGCTCCTATGCATAACATTCCTGCTTTTTAAATAAAGATAGCAAGAGAACAAAGAAAAATTGATAATAGGAGTAAATTAGAAAAATTGCATGCTCTATCTGAATCATGAAAGAAAAAAAGAAAATTTATGCTTACCTGATAAATGTATTTTTTTTTGACACGATGAGTCCACGGATCATCTTAATTACTAAAGGGATATTCACCTCCTGGTCAGCAGGAGGTGGCAAAAAGCACCACAGCAGAGCTGTTAAATAGCTCCTCCCCTCCCTCCCACTCCAGTCTTTCGACCGAAGTTAAGGAAAGGAAAAGCCAAGGTACAGAGGTGTCTGAAGTTTATAATAACCAACAACCTGTCTTACAAGAACAGGGCGGGCCGTGGACTCATCGTGTCAAAAAAGAAATACATTTATCAGGTAAGCATAAATTTTCTTTTCTTTTTTAAGACACAATGAGTCCACGGATCCTCTTAATTACTAATGGGATCCAATACCCAAGCTAGAATACACAGATGATACAGGAGGGACAAGACAGGGCACCTAAACGGAAGGCACCACTGCTTGAAAAACCTTTCTCCCAAAAGCGGCCTCAGTCGAGGCAAACGTGTCAAATTTGTAGAATTTTTAAAAAGTGTGCAGAGAGGACCAAGTTGCAGCCTTGCAAATCTGTTCCACAGAAGCTTCATTTTTGAATGCCCATGAGGAAGCAACAGCCCTCGTGGAATGAGCCGTAACCTTCTCGGGAGGCTGCTGTCCAGCAGTCACATATGCAAAAGGTATGATACTCTTCAGCCAAAAAGAAAGAGAAGCAGCCGTAGCTTTTTGTCCCTTACGTTTTCCTGAGAAAATCACAAACAAAGAAGAAGACTGACGAAAGTCCTTAGTCACCTGCAGGTAAATCTTTAAAGCACGGACCACATCCAAATTGTGCAGAAGTCGTTTCTTCTGAGAAGAAGGATTAGGACACAGAGAAGGAACAACAATCTCCTGATTAATGCTCCGATCAGTAACAACCTTAGGAAGAAATCCTAATTTTGTACGTAAAACCACCTTGTCTGAATGGAAAATAAGGTAAGGAGACTCATACTGCAATGCCGAGAGCTCTGATGCTCTTCAAGCAGAAGAAATAGCAAGAAGAAATAAAACTTTCCAAGATAACAACTTAATATCTAAGGAATGCATAGGCTCAAACGGAGCCCCTTGTAAAACTTTGAGAACTAAATTAAGACTCTTGAGGAGGAGTAACTGGTTTGAACACAGGCCTTATCCTGACCAAGGCCTGACAAAATAATTGTATATCTGGGACATCCGCCAGACGTTTGTGTAACAACATAGATAAGGCCGAGATTTGACCCTTTAGGGAACTCGTCGATAAACCCTTCTCCAAACCCTCTTGGAGAAAAGACAAAATTCTAGGAATCCTAACTCCTCTACTCCATGAGTAGCCCTTGGATTCACACCAATAGAGATATTTACGCCAAATCTTATGGTAAATCCTTTTAGTTACAGGCTTACGAGCCTGAATCATGGTCTCTATGACCGAATCAGAAAACCCCCGCTTGGATAAAAAGGAAATTTATGCTTACCTGATAAATTTATTTATTTTACGATGTACCGAGTCCATGGGTTTCATCCTTACTTGTGGGATATTAACCTCCTGTTAACAGGAAGTGGCAAAGAGCACCACAGCAGAGCTGCAATATAGCTCATCCCTTAACTCCTCCCCCCAGTCATTCGACCGCAGGCATAGGAAGAGAAAGGGAAAAACTAAAAAGGTGCAGAGGTGACTGACGTTTAGAAAAATTTTAAATCCTGTCTCAGTGACAGGGTGGGCCGTGGACTTGGAACATCGTAAAAGAAATACATTTATCAGGTAAGCATAAATTTCCTTTTCTTTTACAAGATGTACCGAGTCCACGGGTTTTATCCTTACTTGTGGGATACCAATACCAAAGCATTAGGACACGGATGAAAGGGAGGGACAAGACAGGAACCTAAACAGAAGGCACCACTGCTTGAAGAACCTTTCTCCAAAAAATAGCCTCAGAAGAAGCAAAAGTATCAAATTTGTAAAATTTGGAAAAAGTATGAAGGCAAGACCAAGTCACTGCCTTACAAATCTGTTCAACAGAAGCATCGTTCTTGAAAGCCCAAGTGGAAGCCACAGCCCTGATGGAATGGGCCGTAATCCTTTCAGGAGGCTGCTGTCCAGCAGTCTCATAAGCCATATGGATAATGTTTTTGAGCCAAAATGAAAGAGAGGTCGCCGTAGCCTTTTGACCTCTCCGTCTACCAGAGTAAACAACAAAGAGAGAAGATGTTTGACGGAATTCTTTAGTTGCTTGCAAATAAAATTTTAAAGCACTGACCACGTCCAGATTATGCAACAGACGTTCCTTCTTAGAGGAAGGATTAGGACACAAGGAAGGAACCACAATTTCTTGATTAATATTCTTATTTGAACAAACCTTTGGAAGGAAACCAGGCTTAGTACGCAAAACCACCTTATTTGAATGGAATATAAGATAAGGTGAATCACATTGTAACGCAGAAAGCTCAGAAACTCTTTGAGTAGAAGAGATAGCAACAAGAAACAAAACTTTCCAAGATAACAGTTTAACATCTAAGGAATGCATGGGTTCAAACGGAACCCCTTGAAGAAAATTGAGAACTAAATTCAAGCTCCATGGCGGAGCAATAGGTCTAAACACAGGCTTGATTCTGATTAAAGCATGACAAAAAGCCTGAACGTCTGGAACATCTGCCAGACGCTTATGAAGCAAATTGACAAAGCAGAAATCTGTCCCTTTAAGGAACTAGCTGAAAGACCTTTCTCCAATCCTTCTTGGAGAAAGGGCAGAATACTAGGAATCCAAACTTTACTCCATGAGTAACCTCTGGATTCGCACCAATAAAGATATTTACTCCATATCTGATGGTAAATCTTCCTAGTGACAGGCTTGCGAGCCTGAATCAGAGTATCAATGACCGACTCAGAGAATCCTCGCCTTGATAAAATCAAACGTTCAATCTCCAGGCAGTCAGTTGCAAAGAAGTTAGATTTGGATGTAGGAACGGACCTTGGATGAGAAGATCCTTCCTCAATGGTAGTTTCCACGGAGGTAGAGACGACATGTCCACTAGATCCGCATACCAGGTCCTGCGTGGCCATGCAGGAGCTATTAGAATCACTGAAGCCCTCTCCTGTTTGATTCTTGCAATCACAGGTGGCAGGAGAGGAAAAGGTGGAAACACATAGCCAGGTTGAACGACCAAGGTACTGCTAGAGCATCTATCAGTGCCTCCTTGGGGTCCCTTGATCTGGACCCGTAAAGAGGAAGTTTGGCATTCTGTCGAGATGCCATCAGATCCAATTCCGGTGTGCCCCATTGATGAATCAAAGCAGCAAACACCTCCGGGTGGAGTTCCCACTCCCCTGGATGAAAAGTCTGACGACTTAGGAAATATACTTCCCAGTTCTCTACTCCTGGGATGTAGATCGCAGAGAGATGGCAAGAGTGAGACTCTGCCCATCGGATTATTTTCTATACTTCTATCATCACTAGAGAACTCCTTGTTCCCCCCTGATGATTGATATATGCCACAGTCGTGATGTTGTCCGACTGGAATCTTATGAATTTGGCTGCAGCCAACTGAGGCCACGCCTGAAGCGCGTTGAATATCGCTCTCAGTTCCAGAATATTGATCGGTAGTTGAGACTCCGCCTGAGTCCACACACCCTGAGCCTTCAGGGAATTCCAGACTGCACCCCAGCCCAGCAGGGTGGCGTCCGTCGTTACTACAACCCAAGATGGCCTGCAAAAGCACATCCCCTGGGACAGGTGGTCTTGAGACAACAACCACTGAAGAGAATCTCTGGTCTCCTGGTCCAGATTTATTGGAGGAGACAAATTCGCATAATCCTCATTCTACTGCCTGAGCATGCACAGTTGTAGTGGTCTGAGATGAAAGCGCGATATCCATTGCCGCTACCATTAGGCCGATAGCTTCCATACACTGTGCCACTGTTGGCTGGTGAAGGGACTGCAGAACTCGGCAAGTATTTAGAATCTTTGATTTTCTGACCTCCGTCAGAAATATTTTCATGTTTACTGAATCTAGTAGAGTACTCAGGAATGGAACTCTTGTTAGAGGGACTAGTGAACTCTTTTCCACGTTCACTTTCCAACTGTGAGTTCTTAGAAAAGACAACACGATGTCCGTGTGAGATTTGGACAGAAGATAGGTTGACGCCTGGATCAAGATATCGTCCAGATAGGGCGCCACTGCTATACCTCACTGTCTGAGAACCGCCAGAAGGGACCCTAGAACCTTTGTGAAGATCTTGGGAGCCGTGGCCAACCCGAAGGGAAGAGCCACAAACTGATAATGCTTGTCCTGGAAGGTGAACCTCAGGAACTGATGATGACCCTTGTGAATAGGAATGCGAAGGTACGCGTCCTTCAGATATACAGTGGTCATGTATTGATCCTCCTGGATCATTGGCAATATCGTTACGAATGGTCTCCATCTTGAACGATGGGACTCTGAGAAACTGGTTTAGAAACTTGAGATCTAAAATTGGTCTGAAGGTTCCCTCTTTTTTGGGAACCATGAAGAGATTTGAATAAATCCTGCCCCTGTTCCAGTTTTGGAACTGGGCAAATTACACCCATGGTGTAGAGGTCTTCTACACAGCGTAAGAACACCTCTCTTTTTGTCTGGTCTACAGACAAGCGAGAAAGATGAAATCTTCCCCTGGGTAGACAATCCTTGAATTCCAGCTGGTATCCCTGGGTCACAATTTCTAATGCCCAGGGATCCTGTACGACCCTTGCCCAAGCCTGAGCAAAGAAAGAGAGTCTGCCCCCTACTAGATCCGGTCCCGGATCGGGGGCTGCCCCTTCATGCTGTCTAGGTAGCAGCAGTGGGCTTCTTGTTTTGTTTACCTTTATTCCAGGCCTGGTTAGGTCTCCAGATCGACTTGGATTGAGTAAAGTTCCCTTCCTGCCTAGCAGAGGAACCGGGCGTTGAGGAAACACCTCTAAAGTTTCGAAAGGAGAGAAAATTATTTTGTCTACCCCTCGTCTTAAGGGATTTGTCCTGAGGCAGGGCATGTCCCTTACCTCCAGTAATGTCAGAAATTATTTCCTTCAGTTCAGGCCCAAATAGGGTCTTACCCTTGAAGGGAATAGATAAAAGTTTACATTTAGACGATACGTCAGCAGACCAAGACTTTAGCCATAACGCTCTGCGTGCTAGAATGGCAAAACCTGCATTTTTCACTGCTAATTTTGCAATCTGAAAAGCAGCGTCGGTAATAAAAGAGTTAGCCAACTTAAGGGCCTTAATTCTGTCCAGAATTTCCTCTAAGGGGGTCTCTACTTTCAGAGACTCCTCCAGGGCGTCAAACCAAAAAGCCGCTGCCGTAGTTACTGGAGCAATGCAGGCCGTCGGCTGTAGGAGAAAACCTTGTTGGACAAACAATTTCTTTAGAAGACCCTCTAATTTTTTATCCATGGGGTCTTTGAAAGCACAACTGTCCTCAATGGGAATTGTTGTACGCTTTGCTGGCGTGGAAATAGCTCCTTCTACCTTAGGGACAAGTTGCCAGGAGTCCCGCATGGTATCAGATATTGGAAACATTTTCTTAAAATTAGGGGGGGGAAACGGTATACCTGGTCTATCCCATTCCCTCTTAACAATTTCCGCAATCCTCTTAGGAACTGGAAATACGTCCGTGTAAGAAGGCACTTCTAAATATTTATCCATCTTGCACAATTTTTCTTGGGGAATTGTGATAGGATCGCAATCGTCTAGAGTTGCCAAAACCTCCCTGAGCAACAGGCGGAGGTGTTCTAATTTAAATTTAAAGGACGGAGTGTCCGAGTCAATATGAGGAATTGGGTTCCCTGATTCTGAACATTCTCCCTCAGACATAAAATCCCTAACCCCCACATCAGAGCATAGTGAAGGGGCATCGGAAATAGGCACTAAGGCATCAGAAGGTTCAGCATTTGTCTCTAAACCTGACCTACTGCGTTTACCTTGCAAACCTGGCACTTTAGACAGCACCTCTGTAAAGGTGTTAGACATTACTGCCGCCATATCCTGTAGAGTAAAAGAAGTAGACGCACTAGAAGTACTTGGCGACTCTTGTGCAGGAGTAATGGGTTGAGACACTTGAGATCATTAGGTGGCATGTCATGGTTCTCTTCAGACTGAGAATCATCTTTAGACACACTATCAATACCTAAGATATGATCTTTACAGTGTAGGGCCCTGTCGGTACAAGTAGGACACAATGTAAGGGGGGGTTCCACAACAACCTCTAAACACATGGAGCACTGACTTTCTTCAATGTCAGACATGTTGAACAGACTAATAAGCACAGTACAAGTCTTGGAAAACCTTTATTGTTTGAGAAAAAACTATTTTTGAAAAGCCGTTACTGTACCTTTAAGAAAATAAAATGTACACAAAAACTGCAAAAGTGCCTAAACGTTAATGAAAATGGCCAATTTTGCTAGGGAAGGTATCTATGGGCTATATGGTATTGCACCCAAGTATGGACCAGATTTAACCCTTGCTTGGGGAGAAAGCTGCGGCATAACTTGACCCTCGTCATTAGACCCTTGGGCAGCATCCATTTTTTAAAAAGTTTGCTCAGAAAAAAATCTTTTCCCTATAATTTAAAGTCCTCTCAATACATGTGGGACAGAAAGGGATTGGTGGTTCCACATTAGCTTGAAAACACAAAGAGCAAGAAACATTTTGTAAGGCCCCTTGGTCTATACTTATTCACAATTGACTTTTTTATATGATAAAAATGTTAAACCCAAAAGACGTTACTGTTTCTTTAATTTCAAAGTGACCACTTGTTTACTTTAAGGCCTGTAAAGTTCAGTGTGTTTTGGAAAAAGCCGGTCCTGGCATAAGGGAAAACTGCATAGCAAGATAAACAGATCTTCATTGAAGTTCTGCTGATTGAAGATTTTCCCTGGAAAGCAAAACCTCAAAGTCTGGAATAGACAGCGCTCCCATACTTGAGCAAGTTATTCCATACACGGCATTGGAGACATCAAGGCAGGCTGCGTTTATCCGGACAATATTGCAAGGCTTCGAAACAGATGATCCCAAACAATTGAATTGAAAACTTTTTCTGCATCAACTGCATCTGATATCTGGACCTTCTGAGGATTTCCAACTGCTTTTGTGCCAAGGACACAGTGAGCTGGACCACTGCAAAAGTTTCAGTCTGCTACACATGCACCAGCTGGGTGCTTTTTGTTTGTGAGTATCCTACTCATCTGTGTTGCTGTGTTTCATTTCCCTGGCGATATTAGGCCATGTTGGCGCCTCTGTGTTTTACTCTTTTTCAAGTTAATTTTGCTACCAAAATATGCCAAAAGAAGAAAAAACACCTCTGAACCCCAGCAACCGTGCCGAGGTGCTCCTACTTGACCGAAAAACGGGTGCCTATGTTTCCGCTCAGCGCTGCAGTAGCCAATTCTCATCCGTTGCATTGCAGTATTAACCTCAATCCGGAGCGCTACAGTACAGATTTTCCAACCGGTGCTAGAAACGCATGCTCTACACGGACCATGCGTTTCAAAGCAACACCTCAGAATATGTGATCTGAGTAACTTCTTGCCCGATGCGCAAGTGAATTGGCACGAACTCGGAAGCTCCACCCATCGTGGGCGTATCACATCAGGAGGAAAAACTCAGTTCCGTTTTAGCACATAAATACATGATTTCTGAGCAAAGGATTCTTGAATAAAGTGAAACCCACCAGAGAAATGGTCCACAGCCCCAGTGCCTGCATAGAAATGCTGTCCCAATACCTCTCCAGACTAGGAGAGTCCTTAGTGTCCCAATATAAGTGCCTTCCTATTGCACTTAATAACAATAATGGTGTGCTTACTCCTTTCTGGTTCCCCCCAGAAAATATATAAAGTAGCACTTACCTTAACTTCTGCCTGACAGCTAGGCAGTGATGTGCGGTGACGTCAGCGGCTAGTGAGGCACTGACAATGATACGCACAAGAATCACACACACACACACATATATATTTATATATATATATATATATATATATATATATATATATATATATATATATATATATATATATATATGTGTGTGTGTGTGTGTGTGTGTGTATATATATATATATATATATATATATACATATATACACACATACATATACATATCACTAAATTACTGGCACCAACAAATATTTTGCACCTGAAAAAAGTTAGTTATGTTCACCTACAGCACAGGGCTCAAATTGTGACCCTCCAGAGGTTTTGGAACTAGATTTCCCAGCTGAAATGGTGGCTGAGCATTATGGGAAATAGCACCTAACACAAGTACTGGACTCACACACACAGACCCACACACAAACAGATGCACACACACAGACAGACCCCCACACACACAGACAGGCAGACAGAAACACACACTCAGACAGACCCCCCCCCCACACACAAAGACACACACAGGGACAGACCCACAAACACAGACCCCTTCCAAACAGACACACACGCGCACACACAGACCCAAACAAACACACAGGGGGACACACAGGGACAGACCCACACACACAGAAAAATCCACACACATACACACAGACCCACACACACAGACAGGCAGACCCACACACACAGACCCCCCAAACACACAGACATACAGTCACACAAACACATCCACACACAGACAGACAAACCCACACACACAGACCCCCCCAAACCCACACAGACAGACAGTCACACACACAGACTCAACACACACACTGTACATATTAAGTGTTGTGTTCTGCCTCATGCAGGGATAGATAAAGGAGGGGAGTTTTAAAAATAAAAACAGAAATAATTCAATATATAGTAAAAAATGAAGCACTACTAGTACCACTGAGCACTCTTCACTAAGTTCACTTGACTCACTGACTTAAACAGACTTGTATACTAAGCTTACAAATGCACACACAGTGTTTATAAAAAGCCATGTGCTTATTTATATTTAATATTTATATTTATTAAAAAAAAGCATAGAGTTTAATGCAATTTGTAAATACAAATAAGGAATATGGCTGTTCATGCACGGTTGTCACCTGTGAGCCGCTTACTAAATATGCAAATCCAGTACTCATAACTCCTGGAAATAGATAAATATTTGGGGTTAGAGATAAGAGATGTGGTTATTTTTAGGGTTTGGGATAAAGGCTAAGAGAGGTTTTGCAATCCATAATCAGCAGCAATGTTGCCAGCTACATTTCTGTGCTGACAATATTTCTGTGACCAGTGGCCAATATGCCATAGTGATATTTTCACTGTAATATCTTTACATTTTCCCCTATTTCCAATAAGAACCAGAGCTACAAATCAGCAAATTCATTCTATTCCCCCAGAAAGGACAGGAATGACCCAGGCACAATGTCAACTGCATGCATTAGTGATGTGCTGTGTGTGTTGCAATGCAAACTGACAGTGGAAATGTAATATGAGATCTATTCTACACAATAGCTAGATGTGTAGGGAAGGCTTACAAAGGCAGGCAGAGTGCTCTTAAAGGGACACTCAATCAAAATTAAACTTTCATTATTCAGATAGAGCATGCAATTTTAAACAACTTTCTAATTTACTTCCATTAACAAAATGTGCACAGTCTTTTTATATTTAAACTTTTTGAGTCACCAGCTCCAACTGAGCATGTGCAAGAATAAGTGTGTATGCATTTGTGAATGGCTGGTTGCTGTCACATGGTACATGTATGCATTTGGGATTGGCTGATGGCTGTCACATGGTACAGGGGGAGTGGAAAAAGACAACTTTTAAAATTGTCAGAAAAAAAAATCTACTACTCATTTGAAGTTCAGACTAAGTGCTATTGCATTGTCTTGTTATGTTGCATTTGTTGATTATGCAAACCTACAGTGTTGACTGGTCCTTTAATTTACAAGGTGCCACAGCTACTGCATTCCATTGATAAGCAGTGTTCATTAAAATCCCCAGGCATCAAAGAGGTTAACTAGTAATTGATAACACAGAAAATAGTGCACTCCCTAATTACATACATGCACCTTTTCAAGTAGAGATCCACAATCCATGAGAAAACACAGGTTAGCGTTAGAGTATCCTTACATAGCAAACTAAGAAGGGGGGCACATTCCTTACATAGCACTAAGCAGCAGGAGGATGACGGGCTCTTCCCTGAGAACGAAGGGGTTGTAAATGCAGCGCTACTGAGGGAAGGATTTGATTTATAGTTGTTCTCTTATCAGGCAGCGTTCCCACTTGTTATATAACAGCTGCCGTTGTAGGCTGCATTTCCCCTCAGTTCTAAATCACTATATTGTGCTAAGGCAGCAGGCTATTTGTGTAAGTTAGAGCCCCGTTAAGAGAAAGCGCTGAGCTCAGCATATGGAATTGCATGAGGTCCCTAGCCCCCTACTGACCTCACAACAGTGTGTGTCCCCCGGCTGCAATATACTTTATTTCAGGATCATCTCTCCTCCTGGGCACTCTGTGTTGTTAAGCAAGTTCTCACTGCAGCAGTATGGCTATGTGATGAGATCGTGACATGATGTTATTTTTTTCCTGATCTAAGGGACTGAAGATTCAGAATCATTAGCATTTCCCTTTAGAAAATAGCCATACTGTATTACTGCTGCAGTGAGAACTTGCTTAATAACACAGAGTGCCCAGGAGGAGAGATGATCCTGAAATAAAGTATATTGCAGCCGGTGGACACTGTGTAGTGTACGTTCTTCTGAGTGACTGCTCTGCTGACTGCTCCCCTCCCCCCCATGCTATACACACTCAGTCACTCGCATACCCTCTCAGGAGGGTATGCGAGTGACTGAGTGTGTATAGCATGGGGGGGAGGGGATTGGGGAATAGACCTTGATGACTCAAATAAGCTATTATTATTTACCGGTCTGTCTACTCTGACACCGGTCTCAGTCACAGTGACACAAAGTTCCATGTGGGACAGACTCCCTCGGCAGGCACTCTCTTGCTGCAGCTCCCCATGCTCACTAGTTCCTGCCAACAGCCGTCCCACGTCACTGCTTCAAACAAGCCCGGCCGGCACGCCTCCTCAGCAGCACTGATGCTGATTGGCTGTGGTCACCTCCATCTCATAGAGGCGGTTTAGAGAACCGCCTCTATTGGAGAGAGGCATGGGCCCGGTGAGACACCACTGGGTGGCGCTAGCTCATAGTGAGCACTAAACAGTAGTCAGCATCCATGTTGCGCAATTAATGGAGGGCAGCGGAGCAGCTCACTGCCTCTTAATTGCGCAACATGGATGGGTGACAATGGCAATGGATGGTATTGCATCTGTGGAGCCGGCAAGGGGGGGTGTGTGGTCACAAAATGTAAAAAAAAAAATTACACTACTTTTTTTTATTTTTTTAATCATAAATAAAAACTTATTTTTCTGATTGGACAGGGGAGGCACTGCCTCCCTTGCCTCCTATTACTGCACGTCACTTCAGCTAGGCAGCTCACAGGCTTAAGAGGTCCTCTCCCTCCCATTGACCTGTGGAAAAAAGGCATGCTGAGTAATCTTTTCCTCAGACTAAAGCATACAGGGTAGCAAAAATACATGGGAGGCGCAGTGAGAATTATGCCCCACAAGTTCCCATTGCTCTAAAGCCACCAAAACTCTACCGAAGAGACTTATATGGACTACGGCTACACCCTAGGACAAAGCAGCACAATCTTGCACTACTCACTTTACTACCTCCTATCACTAACGTAGGCAAAGAGAATGACTGGAGTGGGAGGGAAGGGAGGAGCTATTTAACAGCTCTGCTGTGGTGCTCTTTGCCGCCTCCTGCTGACCAGGAGGTGAATATCCCATTAGTAATAAGATGATCCGTGGACT
This sequence comes from Bombina bombina, assembly GCF_027579735.1. Classification (NCBI taxonomy): domain Eukaryota; kingdom Metazoa; phylum Chordata; class Amphibia; order Anura; family Bombinatoridae; genus Bombina; species Bombina bombina. The sequence goes on along the minus strand of NC_069503.1, from coordinate 25,916,262 downwards.
CATCGTGTCTTAAAAAAGAAATTTGGGTTTAGTGTCCCTTTAACCAGTTGGGTAAGAACATGTCTTAATCCTCACAAACTAATAATCAGTGTGAAATGTTTTGAGAGGGTGTGGTTGTTTGATTTATATAAACAGCCAAAAACTTTATTAGTTTAATAATACTCACTGTAAAATTAATCACACAAATCAGTGGTGGTTCTGGGGTGGGAAACACTGGGGGGGTTGTGGGTGTAAAACACATGGGAACAAGATAGGCATAAGTGTAGTTATTGGTGTTCCATGAGCGAGGTCAGGGCAGGGGAAGGTGGAGTTGCAGTTGTTCTGAGTAATGAACCAGGTCTGGGGGTGAGGTTAGGCAGTTGTTAGACATGGTCTGTCTATAAGGACAGAGGGGGGGAGTAGTATTTTTTACCCTCCTCCTCAGTCCTATAGGAGTTGCTCCTTCTTTATAACGTCACTGACACAAATGTTCTTAAAGATTCAGATATAAATATAATAGTTTATATTTGTTTAAAGGGACACTGAACCCAATTTTTTTTCTTTCGTGATTCAGATAGAGCATGCAATTTTAAGCAACTTTCTAATTTACGCCTATTATCAATTTTTCTTCGTTCTCTTGCTATCTTTATTTGAAAAAGAAGGCATCTAAGCTTTTTTGGGGTTCAGAACTCAGGATAGCACTTTTTTATTGGTGGATGAATTTATGCACCAATCAGCAAGGACAACCCAGGTTGTTCACCAAAAATGGGCCGGCATCTAAACTTACATTCTTGCATTTCAAATAAAGATACCAAGTGAATGAAGAAAATTTGATAATAGGAGTAAATTAGAAAGTTGCTTAAAATTTCATGCTCTATCTGAATCAAGAAAGAAACAAATTGGGTTCAGTATCCCTTTAATGAGTGATCTATTCTGTTTTCCCATTAAATAAAGTCAGTATAATATCATGCCTCCCAACATTTCAAAATTTAAAAGAGGGAGACCCCCCTGCGGCAAAAATTAAAATGTGGTGGGCAGGAGCAGGGGCGGGGCTTAAAAAAAAAATCATAAGACCAAAGTAATATAAATAAAATTCTAAATAAAGTCATATATTTTAATACTCTTAGGCAGCAAATCAAACACAAGCTCAAACCACTAGTATAGCCATGTGACCTCTGTATTTAATTAGCCTTTGCAGAGACAGCGCTAAATATTTTTATCTTAATTGGGCATGTTACAAACTGCTGTTTGTAACTGGCCCTTTAAATGAAAAATTGCCCTGCTTCCCTGGATTTTGGAGAAGCCTATTTGCCAGCCTCCTTCCTCATGACTATGGCCCCTGGAAGATTGTGCCCCTGAGGACATATTGACTTTTGTTGGGTGTGTGTGGCCCTTTAAGAACCATCTGGGGACATATTGTGACTTTAATGAACAATGCCCCTTTAAGACTATGTCCCCAGACCTGTGAAATGACTTGTCCCTGGCTTTCTCCCACTTGGTTCAGTTTCATTGTGTGCCATTAAGAGTTAAATTTTGTTCAGCTTCAAGAAACCTATTCTAAATACAAGTCTGCTGGGATTAGCTCTAATTAGGTTTAGTGATCAACTTTCCCATTGTCTAATCAGACTAGTATTGATAAGGTGGACTGCATTGTTTTATTGTGTGTAATGTTATCTGCTGAAGTAAATGTTGTGGCCTGTCAAAGGGAGTGTCTCTCTATCTAATATCAAATGTGTGATGGGGGATTTTATGCCTCCCCCTGAGAGTGTCCTGTTGGCATGTAACCTCAATAAAAAGGAGGCTGTGTGCTCCAGCACATCAGACCTATTTTCTGTCCCTCTAACTTGCAGCTTTGACTCATGTTTGTAGGGGACAGCTTCAGCTAATATCACTACAGGGATTGCTGACTATGGTGCTGATGATTCTTTGGTGAGCGCTAGGAGCATCCTTTTCTACGGTCCAACTTCCAGCCAGCCTGGAGGCAACCGTAACATTTGGCGGCAGCGGTGGGATTGGCGTCCTAGCGCAAGGAGCAGCACCACAACAGCACTGGTATCGTAGGAGAGTTATTGAGGGCAACGCTAGCCACTGCGCAGCGTCCCTACCTACAGCAGCATGGAGCTGACAAGACACTATTCAGAACCCTGTGAAGAGCACCTCAACCTGATCCGTCGCTATGAGGGCGCGGATTTCGTTCCAGAGGTAAAGAGGCGGCTAGTCCGATATGGTCCAGACCCTGCACAGGAGGTAGTCAGTCGCATCATCCGGGAATTGGATACGGAGAACAAAGCGGCACGAGCCTTTGAGCGCCAACTGTGGAGTTTGAGGGTCTGGACACCTGGTCTCCAGCGAGAAAGTGAGTCACAGGGAGCGGAGAGCAACGACCTCCCTTCCCAGCGGCAGCCAGAGTTACAGGGAGAGGAGAGCAGCGACCTCCCTCCCCAGCGGCAGTATACCGTGCAGAGGGAAGAGACAACCAGTCCCCTTCCCCAGCCAGAGATACCAGAGGCAGCAGGCCTCATAGACTGGTCCTGGGAGGACCCCCAGCAGGCAGGTGGAGATGGGACCGCAGTCTCTCTACCGGCCCTACAGGGATGCTGGGCAGGCGGCCCAGATCCCCAGCGACAGACCCAGCTACAGGGAGGGGAGAGCATCGACCTCCCTCCCCAGCCGGAGTGTGCCTTCCAGGGAGAGGAGACAACCGGTCTCTCTCCCCAGCCGCAGCATGTTCCACAGGAAGCGGAGAGCATCGACCTCCCTTCCCAACGGCCACCGGAGTATCAGGAGGAGGAGGTAAGCCAATCTCCCCCTCCCCAGCTAACTCCTAACTTGGGCCCAGGGTTAACAGTGGAGATGTTAACCCCCACTGACCCCCACGTTCCCTTTGCCACCGGGCAGGACTATGCCCCAATTCCCCCAGCAGAAGAGCTGGCATCAGAACAGAGCGCTGCTGGCCTCTGCCCTACAGACCCCCTTGTTACAGGACTGGCCTGCAAACCCCTCACCCCAGCAGAAGCGCTGGCACCAGGGCAGAGTGCCGCTGGCCTCTGCCCCCCAAGTACCATCAGCTATTTGCCCAGCTGCGCCAGGAAGGCCGAGGATGCTGCACTTTCATCCTGCAACCTGGAACTTACAGGCCAGTACTACGTATTGTGGGGGGGCTACTTTGCTGCTAGCGATTATTTGTGGGTGGGTTGCGAGACTAACTTGGGCACTGACCGGCAGAAGGTCAGGTGCCTGGTTAGTCTCCCTCCAAAAGGGGAGATATGTTACAAACTGCTGTTTGTAACTGGCCCTTTAAATGAAAAATTGCCCTGCTTCCCTGGATTTTGGAGAAGCCTATTTGCCAGCCTCCTTCCTCATGACTATGGCCCCTGGAAGATTGTGCCCCTGAGGACATATTGACTTTTGTTGGGTGTGTGTGGCCCTTTAAGAACCATCTGGGGACATATTGTGACTTTAATGAACAATGCCCCTTTAAGACTATGTCCCCAGACCTGTGAAATGACTTGTCCCTGGCTTTCTCCCACTTGGTTCAGTTTCATTGTGTGCCATTAAGAGTTAAATTTTGTTCAGCTTCAAGAAACCTATTCTAAATACAAGTCTGCTGGGATTAGCTCTAATTAGGTTTAGTGATCAACTTTCCCATTGTCTAATCAGACTAGTATTGATAAGGTGGACTGCATTGTTTTATTGTGTGTAATGTTATCTGCTGAAGTAATGTTGTGGCCTGTCAAAGGGAGTGTCTCTCTATCTAATATCAAATGTGTGATGGGGGATTTTATGCCTCCCCCTGAGAGTGTCCTGTTTGCATGTAACCTCAATAAAAAGGAGGCTGTGTGCTCCAGCACATCAGACCTATTTTCTGTCCCTCTAACTTGCAGCTTTGACTCATGTTTGTAGGGGACAGCTTCAGCTAATATCACTACAGGGATTGCTGACTATGGTGCTGATGATTCTTTGGTGAGCGCTAGGAGCATCCTTTTCTACGGTCCAACTTCCAGCCAGCCTGGAGGCAACCGTAACAGGGCATTTAATAATAGATTCTTTAAAACTGCTCTCTGCATTCCCTATTAATATTCTAGATTCTGGCCTTTAAAGTCAGCAAAAATGCACAGTAACACACTACATAGCATACACATATATGCAGATACACACACACTGCATAGTATACACTTACACATGCAGATACGCACACACACACTACAAAGCATACATTTATACATGCAGATACACACACACTACATAGCATACACTTATACATGCAGATACACACACACTACATAGTATACACTTATACATGCAGATACACACACACTACATAGCATACACTTATACATGCAGATACACACACACTACATAGTATACACTTATACATGCAGATACACACACACTACATAGCATACACTTATACATGCAGATACACACACACTACATAGCATACACATATATGCAGATACACACACACTGCATAGTATACACTTACACATGCAGATACGCACACACACACTACAAAGCATACATTTATACATGCAGATACACACACACTACATAGCATAAACTTATACATACAGATACACACACACTACATAGTATACACTTACACATGCAGATACACACACACTACATAGCATACACTTATACATGCAGATACACACACACTACATAGCATACACATATATGCAGATACGCACACACACTACAAAGCATACACTTATACATGCAGATACACACACACTACATAGCATACACTTATACATGCAGATACACAAACACTACATAGCATACACTTATACATGCAGATACACACACACTACATAGCATACACTTATACATGCAGATACACACACACTACATAGTATACACTTATACATGCAGATACACACACACTACATAGCATACACATATATGCAGATACGCACACACACTACAAAGCATACACTTATACATGCAGATACACACACACTACATAGCATACACTTATACATGCAGATACACAAACACTACATAGCATACACTTATACATGCAGATACACACACACTACATAGCATACACTTATACATGCAGATACACACACACTACATATCATACACTTATATGCAGATACGCACACACACTACAAAGCATACACTTACACATGCAGATACACACACACTACATAGCATACACTTATATGCAGATACGCACACACACTACAAAGCATACACTTACACATGCAGATACACACACACTACATATCAGATTTATACAGGCAGATACACACACACACTACACAGCATACACTTATACATGCAGATACACACTTATACATACAGATACACACACTACATAGCTTACATTTATAGATGCAGACACACACACTACATAGCATACACTTACACATGCAGATACACACACTACATAGCATACACTTATACATGCAGATACACACACTACATAGTATACACTTACACATGCAGATACACACACACACTACATAGCATACACTTATACATGCAGATACACACACTACATAGTATACACTTACACATGCAGATACACACACACACTACATAGCATACACTTATACATGCAGATACACACACATTAAATAGCATACATTTATACATGCAGATACACACACACTACATAGCATACACTTATACATGCAGATACACACACACTACATAGCATACACTTACACATGCAGATACACACACACACACTTATACATACAGATACACACACACACTACATAGCATACATTTATACATACAGTTACACACACACACACACTACATAGCATAAATGTATACATGAGATACACACACACTTTATAGATACAGATACACACACACTACATAGCATACATTTATACATACAGATACACACACACACTACATAGCATACACTTACACATGCATATACACACACACTACATAGCATACACTTATACATGCAGATACACACACACACTACATAGCATACATTTACACATGCAGATATACACACACTACAAAGCATACACTTATACATGCAGATACACACACACTACATAGCATACAATTATACATACAGATACACACACTACATAGCATACATTTATACATGCAGATACACACACACTACAAAGCATACACTTATACATGCAGATACACACACACTACATAGCATACAATTATACATACAGATACACACACTACATAGCATACATTTATACATGCAGATACACACACACTACATAGCATACACTTATACATACAGATACACACACACTACATAGCATACAATTATACTGGCAGATACACACACACTACATAGCATACAATTATACATACAGATACACACACTACATAGCATACACTTATACATGCAGATACACACACACTACATAGCATACACTTATACATGCAGATACACACACACTACATAGCATACACTTATACATGCAGATACACACACACTACATAGCATACACTTATACATGCAGATACACACACACTACATAGCATACACTTATACATGCAGATACATACACACTACATAGCATACACTTATACATGCAGATACACACACACACTACATAGCATACACTTATACATGCAGATACACACACACTGCATAGCATACACTTATACATGCAGATACATACACACTACATAGCATACACTTATACATGCAGATACACACACACACTACATAGCATACACTTATATATGCAGATACACACACACTACATAGTATACACTTACACATGCACATACACACACACTACATAGCATACACTTATACATGCAGATACACACACACTACATAGCATACACTTACACATGCAGACACACACACACTACATAGCATACACTTACACATGCAGATACACACACACTACATAGCATACACTTATACATGCAGATACACACACACTACATAGCATACACTTATACATACAGATACACACACACTTATACATACAGATACACACACACTACATAGCATACACTTATACATGCAGATACACACACACTACATAGCATACACTTATACATACAGATAAACACTTATACATGCAGATACACACACACTACATAGCATACTTATACATACAGATACACACACACTACATAGCATACACTTATACATGCAGATACACACTTATACATGCAGATACACACACACACTACATAGCATACTTATACATACAGATACACACACACTACATAGCATACACTTATACATACAGATACACACACACTACATAGCATACACTTATACATACAGATACACACTTATACATGCACATACACACACACTACATAGCATACACTTATACATGCAGATACAAACACACACTTATACATGCAGATACACACACTTATACATACAGATACACACACACTACATAGCATACACTTATACATGCAGATACACACACACACTTATACATACAGATACACACACACACTACATAGCATACATTTATACATACAGTTACACACACACACACACTACATAGCATAAATGTATACATGCAGATACACACACTACATAGCATACACTTACACATGCACATACACACACACTACATAGCATACACTTATACATGCAGATACACACACATTACATAGCATACACTTACACATACAGTTACACACACACACTACATAGCATACACTTATACATACAGATACACACACACTACATAGCATACACTTATACATGCAGATACACACACACCTTATAGATACAGATAGACACACACACTACATCATATATGGGTATCTGTAAATCATTGTATGGGGTCCTGGGGTTGGCAAGCACATTAGCTGGCAGTCTGCGGCTGCCACTGTTCGTTACCCTGGTGTTAGCACTGCTCATTGTATAAAACTGAAGGCATGCTAGTATTATCACCAGGGGTTAGACGTCATCACTACCAGGGGTTAGAGGTCACCATTACCTGAGGTCAGAGGGTATACAGCCTTGTTACTGCTGCTTAACCCACACACCATTCCTTTTCCACAGGGAATCTAACAGGTATCTAATAGAATTTAAATGCATGGGGACAGATGGCTAGCAACCTGGGACAGTGGGACAGACCCCTATAGTCGGTACTGTCCCACGGAAATCGGGACAGTTGGGGGGTATGGAATATCTATTTTACTCACCTAACACATATGAGTTCATGCTGATAACAGGCTCCAATGTCTGTGCTCAGGAAGAAGGTTCCCTTATTCACTCCAGTTACATCAATACCGGATATCTCTCAGTGCTCTGGCCGTGTCTGTAAAAAGTATATTAAATGGTTTAGACAGATAATAATAAATAATGGTTCTGATTAGCTGTACGTATGGTATAATTAAAGGCACACATAACAATTCATGTGATACAGATCAGCTGATTAGGTTATTACATATGTGCTATTGATTCAGCACAAGCATTTAGTACAGTTAGCCCTGTGGGTGTTATAATTACATTGCATGTGATACAGATCAGCTGATTAGGTTATTACATATGTGCTATTGATTCAGCACAAGCATTTAGTACAGTTAGCACTGTGGGTGTTATAATTACATTGCATGTGATACAGATCAGCTGTTTAGGTTATTACATATTTGCTATTGATTCAGCACAAGCATTTAGTACAGTTAGCGCTGTGGGTGTTATAATTACATTGCATGTGATACAGATCAGCTGTTTAGGTTATTACATATGTGCTATTGATTCAGCACAAGCATTTAGTACAGTTAGCTCTGTGAGTGTTATAATTACATTGCATGTGATACAGATCAGCTGTTTAGGTTATTACATATGTGCTATTGATTCAGCACAAGCATTTAGTACAGTTAGCTCTGTGAGTGTTATAATTACATTGCATGTGATACAGATCAGCTGTTTAGGTTATTACATATGTGCTACTGATTCAGCACAAGCATTTAGTACAGTTAGCTCTGTGGGTGTTATAATTACATTACATGTGATACAGATCAGCTGTTTAGGTTATTACATATGTGCTACTGATTCAGCACAAGCATTTAGTACAGTTAGCTCTGTGAGTGTTATAATTACATTGCATGTGATACAGATCAGCTGTTTAGGTTATTACATATGTGCTATTGATTCAGCACAAGCATTTAGTACAGTTAGCGCTGTGGGTGTTATAATTACATTGCATGTGATACAGATCAGCTGATTAGGTTATTACATATGTGCTATTGATTCAGCACAAGCATTTAGTACAGTTAGCTCTGTGGGCGTTATAATTACATTGCATGTGATACAGATCAGCTGTTTAGGTTATTACATATGTGCTATTGATTCAGCACAAGCATTTAGTACAGTTAGCTCTGTGGGTGTTATAATTACATTGCATGTGATACAGATCAGCTGATTAGGTTATTACATATGTGCTATTGATTCAGCACAAGCATTTAGTACAGTTAGCGCTGTGGGTGTTATAATTACATTGCATGTGATACAGATCAGCTGTTTAGGTTATTACATATGTGCTACTGATTCAGCACAAGCATTTAGTACAGTTAGCGCTGTGGGTGTTATAATTACATTACATGTGATACAGATCAGCTGATTAGGTTATTACATATGTGCTATTGATTCAGCACAAGCATTTAGTACAGTTAGCTCTGTGGGTGTTATAATTACATTGCATGTGATACAGATCAGCTGATTAGGTTATTACATATGTGCTATTGATTCAGCACAAGCATTTAGTACAGTTAGCGCTGTGGGTGTTATAATTACATTGCATGTGATACAGATCAGCTGTTTAGGTTATTACATATGTGCTATTGATTCAGCACAAGCATTTAGTACAGTTAGCGCTGTGGGTGTTATAATTACATTGCATGTGATACAGATCAGTTGATTAGGTTATTACATATGTGCTATTGACTCAGCACAAGCATTTAGTACAGTTAGCGCTGTGGGTGTTATAATTACATTGCATGTGATACAGATCAGTTGATTAGGTTATTACATATGTGCTATTGATTCAGCACAAGCATTTAGTACAGTTAGCTCTGTGGGTGTTATAATTACATTGCATGTGATACAGATCAGCTGTTTAGGTTATTACATATGTGCTATTGATTCAGCACAAGCATTTAGTACAGTTAGCGCTGTGGGTGTTATAATTACATTGCATGTGATACAGATCAGCTGTTTAGGTTATTACATATGTGCTATTGATTCAGCACAAGCATTTAGTACAGTTAGCGCTGTGGGTGTTATAATTACATTGCATGTGATACAGATCAGCTGATTAGGTTATTACATATGTGCTATTGATTCAGCACAAGCATTTAGTACAGTTAGCTCTGTGGGTGTTATAATTACATTGCATGTGATACAGATCAGCTGTTTAGGTTATTACATATGTGCTATTGATTCAGCACAAGCATTTAGTACAGTTAGCGCTGTGGGTGTTATAATTACATTGCATGTGATACAGATCAGTTGATTAGGTTATTACATATGTGCTATTGATTCAGCACAAGCATTTAGTACAGTTAGCGCTGTGGGTGTTATAATTACATTGCATGTGATACAGATCAGCTGATTAGGTTATTACATATGTGCTATTGATTCAGGACAAGCATTTAGTACAGTTAGCTCTGTGGGTGTTATAATTACATTGCATGTGATACAGATCAGCTGATTAGGTTATTACATATGTGCTATTGATTCAGCACAAGCATTTAGTACAGTTAGCGCTGTGGGTGTTATAATTACATTGCATGTGATACAGATCAGCTGTTTAGGTTATTACATATGTGCTATTGATTCAGCACAAGCATTTAGTACAGTTAGCTCTGTGGGTGTTATAATTACATTGCATGTGATACAGATCAGCTGATTAGGTTATTACATATGTGCTATTGATTCAGCACAAGCATTTAGTACAGTTAGCGCTGTGGGTGTTATAATTACATTGCATGTGATACAGATCAGCTGTTTAGGTTATTACATATGTGCTATTGATTCAGCACAAGCATTTAGTACAGTTAGCGCTGTGGGTGTTATAATTACATTGCATGTGATACAGATCAGCTGTTTAGGTTATTACATATGTGCTATTGATTCAGCACAAGCATTTAGTACAGTTAGCGCTGTGGGTGTTATAATTACATTGCATGTGATACAGATCAGTTGATTAGGTTATTACATATGTGCTATTGATTCAGCACAAGCATTTAGTACAGTTAGCGCTGTGGGTGTTATAATTACATTGCATGTGATACAGATCAGCTGATTAGGTTATTACATATGTGCTATTGATTCAGCACAAGCATTTAGTACAGTTAGCTCTGTGGGTGTTATAATTACATTGCATGTGATACAGATCAGCTGATTAGGTTATTACATATGTGCTATTGATTCAGCACAAGCATTTAGTACAGTTAGCTCTGTGGGTGTTATAATTACATTGCATGTGATACAGATCAGCTGTTTAGGTTATTACATATGTGCTATTGATTCAGCACAAGCATTTAGTACAGTTAGCTCTGTGAGTGTTATAATTACATTGCATGTGATACAGATCAGCTGTTTAGGTTATTACATATGTGCTATTGATTCAGCACAAGCATTTAGTACAGTTAGCTCTGTGAGTGTTATAATTACATTACATGTGATACAGATCAGCTGTTTAGGTTATTACATATGTGCTATAGATTCAGCACAAGCATTTAGTACAGTTAGCTCTGTGAGTGTTATAATTACATTGCATGTGATACAGATCAGCTGATTAGGTTATTACATATGTGCTATTGATTCAGCACAAGCATTTAGTACAGTTAGCTCTGTGGGTGTTATAATTACATTGCATGTGATACAGATCAGCTGATTAGGTTATTACATATGTGCTATTGATTCAGCACAAGCATTTAGTACAGTTAGCTCTGTGAGTGTTATAATTACATTGCATGTGATACAGATCAGCTGATTAGGTTATTACATATGTGCTATTGACTCAGCACAAGCATTTAGTACAGTTAGCGCTGTGGGTGTTATAATTACATTACATGTGATACAGATCAGCTGATTAGGTTATTACATATGTGCTATTGATTCAGCACAAGCATTTAGTACAGTTAGCTCTGTGGGTGTTATAATTACATTGCATGTGATACAGATCAGTTGTTTAGGTTATTACATATGTGCTATTGATTCAGCACAAGCATTTAGTACAGTTAGCGCTGTGAGTGTTATAATTACATTGCATGTGATACAGATCAGCTGTTTAGGTTATTACATATGTGCTATTGATTCAGCACAAGCATTTAGTACAGTTAGCGCTGTGAGTGTTATAATTACATTGCATGTGATACAGATCAGCTGATTAGGTTATTACATATGTGCTATTGATTCAGCACAAGCATTTAGTACAGTTAGCGCTGTGGGTGTTATAATTACATTACATGTGATACAGATCAGTTGTTTAGGTTATTACATATGTGCTATTGATTCAGCACAAGCATTTAGTACAGTTAGCTCTGTGAGTGTTATAATTACATTGCATGTGATACAGATCAGCTGATTAGGTTATTACATATGTGCTATTGATTCAGCACAAGCATTTAGTACAGTTAGCGCTGTGGGTGTTATAATTACATTACATGTGATACAGATCAGTTGTTTAGGTTATTACATATGTGCTATTGACTCAGCACAAGCATTTAGTACAGTTAGCTCTGTGGGTGTTATAATTGCCCCTTAAATATGAATCTTCCCAGATCTGTACAACATAATGGTAGAAAATCTATTTATGGGGTCCTATCACAACTTTACAAATATATTATAATCTTTGTTTCTATCATTTATATGAAACAATATTTTCTCCTGAAAGAAATTTTAAAAATCAGTTGTTAAAATAGAAGTTAAATTGCATACTGCAGTATTGGTATTGTACTTCCTACTAATTCTCACTGTCAGACATTTTGTCATGTGCTCCACCCCCAGTCCTTTACCTTCTCTTGGTCAATACTGAGTTGTTTTAAATCACACTGCAAGGGGGAGTGGGAGAGATAGGCACTAACATGTTCATATCAATTGTTATCTTGAATAGAGTTAAGAAAAGAAAGAATTTGTGTTTATATAGAGTGATAATATAATGAGATGTTCTTTTGGCAAATTCAGTCCATTTAAAAGGACCATAAAATATAGAATTACAAAACCACAGGTGCATAATAAAAATGCAATGCAATAAAACTTACTATGAATTAAAAAGAGCAGTAGATTGTTTTCTGATAAATGTAGTTCTGCCTCTGTACCATGTGACAGCTATCAGCCAATAACAGACTCCTGTACCATGTGACAGCTATCAGCCAATAACAGACTCCTGTACCATGTGACAGCTATCAGCCAATAACAGACTCATATGTTTATATAATGTGATCTCCTGCATATGCTAAGTAGGGGCCGGAGCCTCAGGTCATTTAAAAGGCTGTGTACAATTTAATAATGAAAATAAATTACAGACAGCAAACAGTTATTTTATATAAAAATAAAGCTAAAGGTGAAATTTCCCATACACTTTATACTATTTTATACACCGGTAAAACAAGTCATTAGAAACAAATTAAAGGGACAGCAAGGTCACAATTAAACTTTTATTATTCAAATTTAAACAACTTTCTAATTTCCTTCTATTATCAAATCTGCTTTATTCCCTTGGGGACCTTTGTGACAAAGCTTATAATGCACTATGGTGCGCTAGCTGCTGATTAGTGGCACATACAAGCCTCTTGTCATTGGCTCACCTTATATGCTCAGCTAGCTCCCAGTAGTGCATTGCAGCTGCTTCGATAAAGGATATCTAGAGAATGAAGCAAATATCATAATTTAAATAATGAAAAACATTTGGGGTTTCTTGTTATTTTAAGGGAAACACAAATTTACAGCACACTGTCCCTTTAAGTCTGTGATCATGTGACATAAACAGCAGCAGCTGAAGGTGCAGAATACACTTACTAAGGTCTTTACTAACAACAAGAATCAGTCACAGATCAGTGGGATAAACGTTCTGATGATAAACAGGTGCAGCTAATAGAAATAAGAAATGTATTATAAAATAACCTCATTAGAAATAAAATAATATGCAGATCACAAGATATTTATCATTAGATCAGTAAATGTGATGAGACTGATACAACAGGGCCATAAGCTGAGTGATATTTATTACTGGAGCAAATAGCAGCTTCACACTAATATTAAATGACAATGGTTTATCTGGGCTCTACAGTTAATTATAAACCTATAGGGAAATACAAGATTCTAATTGGTTGATACTTAAAATTGGGACGTGCACTCATAGGAGGCAGGTGAGGCAGTGCCTCCCCTGGCCAATCTAGGTATTGCAGCCTTTTTTTTTATATAAAAATAAAAAAATATTTTTTTTTTCATTTTTTGTTTTTAATAAAAAGTGACCCCCCCACCCCTCCACCAAAATCAGTACTTTATTATTTTGATGTGTTATTACTTATGCAATGTATTCACTGTGGAAGTGTATGGGCCGCTGAGAGACTGCCACCAGGAGGAGAATAAGTGCCATTGCAGTGCTCTCTTGCGGCCCATACTGCTCCCACCGGAGGCTTGTCTCTGAAAGCCTCGGGAGCCGTGGCCTCCTCTCAGCCAATCAAACGACAGCAAGTATGACTGTCTGAGTCTATGTTGTGCTGACTGAGTGCCGGCCAGACGGGAAGGAATCGAGCGGCGTGCGTCAGCGTCTGTCACGTGCAGCCGTCACCAAGAATAGATCAGTCGACATCGATCAGTCAGTGAGTGAGTGTGGGGTCGGTCGTGTTCGTGACGGGTGAACTTACAGCACTGAGCAGTGCACGCAGCAGTAGAAGACTAAGTCTACTGTTTGGCGCATATAATTCTTAGGTAGGTGGCGGTGCTAATATATATACTACTCAGCTGAGCATCAGCCTGCATCAAACTAACTTGTTTCAGGCAGCCTTCAGACAGGAATGTTAATGCTTATGGTTAATGGCGCATATTCTTATAATACTGCATGTGCTACCTAGTGCCTTATAATACTCATGTGCTACCTAGTGCCTTATAATACTGCATGTGCTACCTAGTGCCTTATAATACTGCATGTGCTACCTAGTGCCTTATAATACTGCATGTGCTACCTAGTGCCTTATAATACTGCATGTGCTACCTAGTACCTTATAATACTGCATGTGCTACCTAGTACCTTATAATACTCGTGCTACCTAGTGCCTTATAATACTGCATGTGCTACCTAGTGTCTTATAATACTGCATGTGCTACCTAGTACCTTATAATACTCATGTGCTACCTAGTACCTTATAATACTGCATGTGCTACCTAGTACCTTATAATACTGCATGTGCTACCTAGTGCCTTATAATACTCATGTGCTACCTAGTGCCTTATAATACTGCATGTGCTACCTAGTACCTTATAATACTCATGTGCTACCTAGTGCCTTATAATACTGCATGTGCTACCTAGTGCCTTATAATACTCATGTGCTACCTAATGCCTTATAATACTCATGTGCTACCTAGTGCCTTATAATACTCATGTGCTACCTAGTGCCTTATAATACTGCATGTGCTACCTAGTACCTTATAATACTCATGTGCTACCTAGTACCTTATAATACTGCATGTGCTACCTAGTGCCTTATAATACTGCATGTGCTACCTAGTACCTTATAATACTGCATGTGCTACCTAGTACCTTATAATATTGCATGTGCTACCTAGTACCTTATAATACTCATGTGCTACCTAGTGCCTTATAATACTCATGTGCTACCTAGTGCCTTATAATACTGCATGTGCTACCTAGTGCCTTATAATACTGCATGTGCTACCTAGTGCCTTATAATACTCATGTGCTACCTAGTGCCTTATAATACTGCATGTGCTACCTAGTGCCTTATAATACTGCATGTGCTACCTAGTACCTTATAATACTCATGTGCTACCTAGTACCTTATAATACTCATGTGCTACCTAGTGCCTTATAATACTGCATGTGCTACCTAGTACCTTATAATAATGCACGTGCTACCTAGTGCCTTATAATACTGCATGTGCTACCTAGTACCTTATAATACTGCATGTGCTACCTAGTACCTTATAATACTCATGTGCTACCTAGTGCCTTATAATACTCATGTGCTACCTAGTACCTTATAATACTCATGTGCTACCTAGTGCCTTATAATACTGCATGTGCTACCTAGTGCCTTATAATACTGCATGTGCTACCTAGTGCCTTATAATACTGCATGTGCCTTATAATACTGCATGTGCTACCTAGTACCTTATAATACTGCATGTGCTACCTAGTACCTTATAATACTGCATGTGCTACCTAGTGCCTTATAATACTGCATGTGCTACCTAGTGCCTTATAATACTGCATGTGCTACCTAGTGCCTTATAATACTGCATGTGCTACCTAGTACCTTATAATACTGCATGTGCTACCTAGTACCTTATAATACTCATGTGCTACCTAGTGCCTTATAATACTGCATGTGCTACCTAGTACCTTATAATACTGCATGTGCTACCTAGTGCCTTATAATACTGCATGTGCTACCTAGTGCCTTATAATACTGCATGTGCTACCTAGTACCTTATAATAATGCATGTGCTACCTAGTGCCTTATAATACTGCATGTGCTACCTAGTGCCTTATAATACTCATGTGCTACCTAGTACCTTATAATACTGCATGTGCTACCTAGTACCTTATAATACTCATGTGCTACCTAGTGCCTTATAATACTCATGTGCTACCTAGTACCTTATAATACTCATGTGCTACCTAGTACCTTATAATACTGCATGTGCTACCTAGTACCTTATAATACTCATGTGCTACCTAGTACCTTATAATACTCATGTGCTACCTAGTACCTTATAATACTGCATGTGCTACCTAGTACCTTATAATACTGCATGTGCTACCTAGTACCTTATAATACTCATGTGCTACCTAGTACCTTATAATACTCATGTGCTACCTAGTGCCTTATAATACTGCATGTGCTACCTAGTGCCTTATAATACTCATGTGCTACCTAATACCTTATAATACTCATGTGCTACCTAGTACCTTATAATACTCATGTGCTACCTAGTGCCTTATAATACTCATGTGCTACCTAGTACCTTATAATACTGCATGTGCTACCTAGTGCCTTATAATACTCATGTGCTACCTAATACCTTATAATACTCATGTGCTACCTAGTACCTTATAATACTCATGTGCTACCTAGTACCTTATAATACTCATGTGCTACCTAGTACCTTATAATACTCATGTACTACCTAGTGCCTTATTCTCTGCCCTGCCTGTGAGTGTGCCCATGACAATTACTCGCCTATATACATTGTATGAGGGAGAGTAACGGAACATTTACCATTTTCTAACCAAACAAAAAGAACCTGAGCAAGGTGTGTTTGTGTAGTTATTTATGATTAATGCAGGTTAACTAAGATAAAAACATTTATATCCCTTCTCTCTCTGTGCAAGGGAGCACCACTGTGAAGAATACGCTCCCTATATAAAACAGTCCACTTCCATATACAAAAGGAAACAAATACATTACGGGGCAATATAGTCTATATAACTTCTATAGACTGGGGCAAGCTGTGAGAAATCCCTGCCAAGTCTCTAGAACAACTTGTAATGCTCACAGTCAGCCCCTGGGGGCTCCTTTTGTTCTATACAGCGAGACTAGTTTACCATAACAAAACATACATTATAAACCTTTAGTCTGATGTAAACATTATGCAATATGGCCTAATTCACCCTAGCTTAATAAAAATCATAAACCTTAAAGTAGTTAAATACATAGGTAAAGTACCGCTTCAGAGCACCAAGCAGGAGGTCTCAGTGGGGACCCAATCAGGATCAGTAGTTTCCAGGAGGGTTCAATGTTTGCCACTAAGGAACAGGAGTTACCTGTGTGTTTAACCTTTTTTTAGCGCGTTAAACAGATGGTAAACTTTGGACAGTAAGACAAAAATGGCACACTCTAAAGAATTACTGTCCCTTTAATTGAAAAATATAAAAGCCCAATTTGTTTGCTGTTATAGCTAAAATTGAATTTTATATATGTGCAGCCTTTTGCTTTTAACGTTTTATTCAATGAAATTGCTAATCTGAAAAAATTCCATGATCTGATTTAAACCAATACGTCTTTAGTCGTCTCGAAATTCACATTTCTCCATATTAGGTAATACTGTTGTATGAAACATTACTATTGTATGAAACATTACTGTTGTATGAAACAATACTGTTGTATGAAACATTACTGTTGTATGAAACATTACTATTGTATGAAACATTACTATTGTATGAAACATTACTGTTGTATGAAACATTACTGTTGTATGAAACATTACTGTTGTATGAAACATTACTGTTGAAGTAGGTTTTGTCTTTAGCTTCTGTGTAATAAAAAAAAAAGCTGAGATGTGGAATCTTATTGTACCACATCTATATTTAAAAAAAACAAACAAAAAAAACAACAAACTGTATTGGACTTTTTTTTACATAACCTACAATAGCAACTGGTCATAGTAAATTCAAATTGTGTTATAACACAGGAATTGTGTTATGGTTATTGTTAGGAATTGTTTAAGGCATTGGATTGGAACTTGGCACTACTACTACTTGGCAGATGATTGTTGGCAAACTTGGCAGGCAGCAGCAGCAAAATGTACTCGTGACTCAGAAGAACTTCTTACTACTTTTACTATTTTTTAGTAACTGTTTTTGTCAGTGGCAGGCTACTGAGCATATTTAGATATGATTTTCAACAAAGGATATCTGATTTTCTTCATTCTTTTGATATCCTTTGTTGAAAATCATATCTAAATATGCTCAGTAGATACTGATTGGTGGCTGCATATAGATCATCATGCGATTGGCTCGCCCATGTACATTGCTATTTCTTCAACAAAGGATATCTAAAGAATGAAGGCGTATCCGATTCCTAGCCACTGCCTCACCAGCCTCTGAAGTCACCGCACATCACTTAAGTTAAGAATCTGTTGCTCATTGTATAACAGGAACAACCCTCACAAATGTATTATTGGACAGACTTACTCAAGATTGAAAATATGGTTTGGTTCTGCTACAAGCATTTATTTTACAAAATCCTATAAATCATTATGTATTCAATTGGGCTTTTTAAATGAAAGAACTTTATGTTAAATTCAGTAAATACAGTCAAATCCAAAAAAAAACTTTTATGATTTAAATAGGGAACGTAATTTTAAACAACTTTTCAATTTAATTTTATCACCAATTTTGCTTTGTTCTCTTCATATTCTTAGTTCAAACCCTCTAGGAGGTTCATATGCTAATTTCTTAGACTTTGAAGACTGCCTCTAATCTAAATGCATTTTGACCACTAGAGGGCATTAGTTCATGTGTTTCTTATAGATAAGATTGAGCACATGAAGTTACCCAGGAGTGAGCACTGACTGGCTAAAATGCAAGTCTGTCAAATAAAACTGAAATAAGGGGGCAGTCTACAGAGGCTTAGATACAAGATAATCACAGAGGTAAAACTTATTTCTTTCATGTTTTGGCAAGAGTCCATGAGCTAGTGACGTATGGGATATACAATCCTACCAGGAGGGGCAAAGTTTCCCAAACCTCAAAATGCCTATAAATACACCCCTCACCACACTCACAATTCAGTTTTACAAACTTTGCCTCCTATGGAGGTGGTGAAGTAACTTTGTGCTAAGATTTCTATGTTGATATGCGCTTCTCAGCATTTTGAAGCCCAATTCCTCTCAGAATACAGTGAATGTCAGAGGGATGTGAAGGGAGTATCACCAATTCAATGCAATGGTTTTCCTCGCGGGAGATGTATTTCATAGGTTCTCTGTTATCGGTTGTAGAGATTCATCTCCTACCTCCCTTATTCAGATTGACGATATACTCTCATATTCCTTTACCTCTACTGATAACTGTTTCAGTACTGGTTTGGCTATCTGCTATTTGTGGATGAGTGTCTTTCGCTAAGTATGTTTTCATTACTTAAGACACTCTCAGCTATTTGAGGGAAAAAACATATTTAGGAAAATATTTTTCTTGCCTGGGGTATAATATTTTTCAATTGACTGCTTTTTCATTAAATGTCGCGGGCAAAATTAGGCTCGCGAGGGCGCAAAATGCTAGTTTATTGCGTCATTCTTGGCACGGTACGTCTTAGTTGACGCCGAGTTCTTTGCACAAGGTTGCGTCTTCAATGATGCGAGTGTGTCATTTCCGGATGTTGTTGGCGCCAAAAAAATTTCAGTTTGCGTTGTGCGTCATACTTGGCGCCGAATAATTTCATTATTTAAAACCTCATTCCTATATGCCTCTTGACTTTTTCTATGTCAGAGGGCTATGCTGTTTGCATTTTTCCCATTCCTGAAACTGCCATATAAGGAAATTGATCATTTTGTTTTATATGTTGTTTTTTCTCTTACATTTGCAAGATGTCTCAATCTGATCCTGTCTCAGAAACCACTGTTGGAACCCTGCTGCCTGATAACAGTTCTACCAAAGCTAAGTGCATTTGTTGTAAATTTGAGGAGATTATATCTCCAGCTGTGGTATGTAATAGTTGTCATGATAAGCTTTAACATGCAGAAAATGTGTCCATCAGTAATAGTACAATGCCTGTTGTTCCTTCAACACCTAATGTACATGATATACCTGTAAATATAAAAGATTTTATTGCTGATGCAATTCAAAAGGCTTTGTCTGCCATTCTGCCTTCTAATAAATGTAAAAGGTCTTTTAAAACTTCTCATAAAGTTGATGACATTTTTAATGACCGACAACATACTGAATTATCCTCCTCTGATTCAGAAGATCCTTCCTCAGATATTGACACTGACAAATCTACTTATTTATTTCAAATGGAGTTTATTCGTTCCTTGTTAAAAGAGGTGTTGATTACATTGGATATTGAGGAAACTAGTCCTCGATATTAAAACTAATAAACGTTTAAATTCTGTTTATAAACCTCCTGTGGTTACTCCAGAAATGTTTCCAGTTTTTTATGCTATTTCTGATATGATTTCTAAGGAATGGAATAAGCCTGGTACTTCTTTTGTTCCTTCTTCAAGGTTTAAAAAATTGTATCCTTTGCCAGCAGTTAGATTGGAGTTTTGGGAAAAGATCCCCTAAGTTGATGGGGCTATTTCTACTCTTACTAAACATACTACTATTCCTATGGAAGATAGTACTTCTCTTAAAGACCCTTTAGATAGGAAACTTGAATCTTATCTAAGGAAAGCTTATTTATATTCTGGCTATCTTCTCAGGCCTGCCATTTCTATGGCTGATGTTGAAGCTGCATCAACTTTTTGGTTGCAAAGTTTAGCACAACAGGTAATGGATCCTGATTTGTCTAGCATTGTTGCTTGCTTCAACATGCTAATCATTTTATCTGTGATGCCATTTTTGATATCATCAAAATTAATGTTAAATGTATGTCTTTAGCTATTTTATCTAGAAGAGCTTTGTGGCTCAAATATTGGAATGCTGACATGGTATCTAAGTCTAGATTACTATCTCTTTCTTTCCAAGGTAATAAGTTATTTGGTTCTCAGTTGGATTTGATTATTTCAACTGTCACTGGGGGGAGGGTGTTTTTTTGCCTCAGGATAAGGCAAAGGGTAAATCTAAAACTTCTAACCATTTTCGTTCCTTTCAACAAAATAAGGAACATAAACCTAATCCTTCCTCCAAAGAATCTGGTTCCAATTGGAAACCTTCAAGTTGGAGTAAATCCAAACCGTTTAAGAAACCAAAGCCAGCCCCCAAGTCTGCATGAAGGTGCGGCCCTTAATCCAGCTCAGCTGGTAGGGGCAGATTAAAATTCTTCCTGTCAGTATATTTATAAGAATCTTCAGTAGTGCTATTCAAATAATATATCAGTCTATCTTAGGGTTATAATACAATACATTTAATAATTATCCTATTAAAATAGAAACCCTTAATTAATATGCATCTACTAGAAACCACAAAATTAATATAAATATCTGAATTCTTTTTATTAGTTAATATCTATGAGCATATTGGAATATATTTGTATTACCAGGATATGAAACAATATTATACACGTTCAAAACTATTAAGATATGCTATACTTCTTACAAAGCTCATAAAAGTTTACCTTTAAAACTAGCCTGATTTACAATAGCCTTTCATTCAATTCCTATATCAGGGCATTATATTGACAAAGTGACAGGATCATGTAGTATTATCACTATACACCCTGCAAATCTATGTGTTTAAACCTCACAAAAGGGTTAAATCCACAGGTAAAGTATAACTTATGAGCCACAGAGAAATGCTGGCCCAAATCGGAAACTGTTAGTCACACAGTTGGGTAAGTGTAAAATACATTGTATTATGTATATTCTATATAAGGTGATTTTTGGTAAAATTATTTTATATTTGTTAATTTAGGTTTAGTGTTGTATCTCTTTGAAACCACAACTCATTAAAGGACCAGTAAACTCAGTAGATTTGCATAATCAACACATGCAAGATAACAAGACCATGCAATAGCACTTAGTCTGAACTTCAAATGAGTAGTAGATTTATTTATTCTTTCTGAAAATTTTAAAAGTTGTGTCTATTTCCACTCCCCCAGTACCATGTGACTGCCATCAGCCAATCACAAATGCATACACATACCATGTGACAGTCAATCCCAAATGCATATACGCTTATTCTTTGAATGCTTGCACATGCTCAGTAGGTGTTGGTGACCCGAAAAGTTTAAATATAAAAAAACTGTGCACATTTTTTTAATGGAAGTAAATTGGAAAGTTGTTTAACCCCTTGAGTGCTAACGACAGCTCTGATCCCAATGTGGGCCAGCACTCCTGTAATCAGTGCACGTGAAGACAGGGGTAAAACTGCCAAACCCCACGAATAATCCAAAGAATAGTGTAGTCCACAGCACTAATATATTTTCTCAATATGCTTTATTCAGAAATTTAAAACAGCTGTTTTAAATGTCTGAATAAAGCATATTGAGAAAATATATTAGTGCTGTGGACTACACTATTCTTTGGACAGCTCTGATCCGTCGCACAGTTTCCCACTCTGGTGCTAACGACGGAAGGAAATCTGGAGGCTCTCCCCCCCTTCCTACCCCAGCCTGCATAGTGACAGGCATCACCGGGGCTTCACGTTATGCACAGTGACGTCACTGCGCAACTTTATTTATACTTAAAAATCGTTTGTGCGGTATGAGTGAAAAAGCAGCGTTAAGGCTCTTTTTCACTACAGCTGCTATTATTAGTCTTGTAGTTATAGCTGTACCGCACACCTTTTTGGCCGTAACGCAACGTAACTACCGCACCTTTCAAAAAGTCCTTTTTCAATGGGACTTCCATAGTGCCGGTATTACGAGTTTGCCTGTCCGGCCAAAAAGGGAGTGTTACAGACCATAACTAAAAGTTTCGTACCGCCACCTGAAAGTCAGTAGTTATGAGTTTTGCGCTACAAAACTGTACCATAAAACTCATATCTAAAGTGTTACAAAGTACACTAACACCCATAAACTACATATTAACCCCTAAACCGAGGACCTCCTGCATCGCAGCTTTTTTTTTAGTCGGCTCTCCCCATTGATGTCTATGGAGAAATCATGCACGAGCATGTAAAACCAGCTCAAAGCAGCGCTGGTATTTGTGTGCGGTATGGAGCTCAACGCAACCATATTGCCCGCTAACGCCGGTTTTTGGAAAACCTGTAATAGCAGCGCTATAGGGAAGTGAGCGTTGACAATAACTTGCAAGTTATTACCGCACCGCTGATAACGCAAAACTCGTAATCTAGCTGAATGTTAAGTATAGGAGCAGGGGGCATGCTGCTTAGAAGCCTGTATCTCAGGCATCTAAGCAGCTAAAGACCCCCAAGACTCACCGTTGGAAAGGTAATCGCCTAACCTTTTCAACAATGTGGGATCTGAAAAAAGAGAAAAAAAGTAAATTTTTTTGCAAAATATACAAAAATAAAAAAAAACTCTTAACAAAGCTTAACACCCAGGTGGGAAAGTGTTTAGCACTCAAATGGTTAATTAAAATTGCTGCTCTAGCTGAATAATGAAAGTTTAGTTTTGACTTGAGTGTCCCTTTAAAATGGGCTGAACTTTAGAGAGATCATACCTATTTATCTAATCACATTCTACACACAGGAATGATTCCTTATCTTTTCTCTGTCTGTAAACCAAAACCCTTTATTTATAGAGAACAATTTAAATTGAACATTTAGTACACATAAGTCTTACTAACCTCTAGGAGTGTAATGTCTTCTGTTGGCCCTTGTTTACATAGCTTTTCAATATCCAATACTTAAGTATTCAATTTTGAGTACAGGTAGTGGATTCAATAGGCCAAATCAGCAAGTTTTATTTTTTATAGTTTTAAAATGTGTGTGTGGATATTTTATTCCTCTATAAACTCCTGATATAAATGATAGTGCATTATAGACATTTATACAACTAATGTTATTGCCATAAAGGGCTTTGTCAGCTGTAAAACACAAAGACCTAAATACCATTGAGGTGGTAAATTGTGAAAACTAAGTGATAAAAACATTTATCGCCATTAAAGTCTATGGAGGATTTTTATGATACCAGCAGTTTCCAAACTTTCGCAAAGCAATGAAAACACGGCCAAAGTATGATCTGTTGTAACCATATAGAAAAAGCACTTAAATCTGTGTTTAAAGGGGCAGTCTACTCCAGATTTGTTATATTTTAAAAAGATAGATAATCCCTTTATTACCCATTTCCCAGTTTTGCATAATTAACATGATTATATTAATATACATTTTACCTCTGTGATTATCTTGTTTCTAAGCCTCTGCAGAATGTCCCCTTATCTCAGTTATATTAATATATTTTTACCTCTGTGATTACCTTGTATCTAAGCCTCTGCAGACTGCCCCTTATCTCAGTTATATTAATATACTTTTAACCTCTGTGATTATCTTGTTTCTAAGCCTCTGCAGAATGTCCCCTTATCTCAGTGCTTTTGATAGACTTGTATTTTAGCCAATCAGTGCTAACTCATAAATAACTCCATGTAAGTGAGTACAATGTTATCTATATTGACAACATGAACTAGCAGTGTCTAGCTTTTAAAATCTTTCCACATGTCCCCTTATCTCAGTTATATTAATATACATTTTACCTCTGTGATTACCTTGTATCTAAGCCTCTGCAGACTGCTCCTTATCTCAGTTATATTAATATACATTTTACCTCTGTGATTACCTTGTATCTAAGCCTCTGCAGACTGCTCCTTATCTCAGTTATATTAATATACAATTTACCTCTGTGATTACCTTGTATCTAAGCCTCTGCAGACTGCTCCTTACCTCAGTTATATTAATATATTTTACCTCTGTGATTACCTTGTATCTAAGCCTCTGCAGACTGCTCCTTACCTCAGTTATATTAATATACATTTTACCTCTGTGATTACCTTGTATCTATGCCTCTGTAGACTGCTCCTTACCTCAGTTATATTAATATACATTTTACCTCTGTGATTACCTTGTATCTAAGCCTCTGCAGACTGCTCCTTATCTCAGTTATATTAATATACGTTTTACCTCTGTGATTACCTTGTATCTAAGCCTCTGCAGACTTCCCCTTATCTCAGTTATATTAATATACTTTTTACCTCTGTGATTACCTTGTATCTAAGCCTCTGCAGACTGCTCCTTATCTCAGTTATATTAATATACATTTTACCTCTGTGATTACCCTGTATCTAAGCCTCTGCAGACTGCCCCCTTATCTCAGTTCTTTTCACAGACTTGCATTTTAGCCAATAGGTGCTGACTCAAATAACTCCATAGGAGTGAGCACAATGTTATCTATATGGCACGCATGAACTAGCACTGTCTAGCTGTGTGAAACTATCAAATGCACTGAGATAAGAAGCAGCCTTCAATGGCTTAGAAATTAGCATATGAGCAAACCTAGGTTTAGCTTTCAATAAAGAATACCAAGAGAACAAAGAAAATTTGATGAGAAAACCAAATTGGAAAGTTGTTTAAAATGACACGCCCTATCTGAATCATTAAAGGGACAGTCAACACAACAATTATAATTACTTATTCCTATGTAGTAGTTAATGTTAATTTAACCACCCTGTAGCCCAAGTTTAATGCATAAATGTTTCTTGTTCAAAATCACTTTTCATCCTCCGGCCGATTTGAAATGGCCACCAGACCCCTCCTTTCCCTGACGTCATCCTAAATGAACGCTCTGTTGAAAATAACTGCTCCGTGTCGAGCAAGCTCGTGTACGTCTTTTGCGCATGCGCATTGTATTTAAGAGTTTAGTCTCACAGCGCCAAGTGCAAGCTCCACTGAATTCTCCCTTGACTTCTAACTTGACTTTCACTGCATAATCCCCGCCCCCTCACAATTACTGTACCATACGGTTCCTCCCTACAAAGCAGCCATGTCACGTAACACACAATACTTGCAGCTATACAAATGACATGAGCCAGACACCATGGGGGGAGCTTTATAATATTGCCAGTAATTAATGCACACACTGGTAGCGCCAAGTGCAAACCCCTTGCACATCAATAGAAAATAAAATGCAATGCCTGTACTGGTGTCTTTAGTACTAGATACAGAACTGCACAATGTCAGACCACTATAGTGTAATGTTACACCGAGATATTTCTGTCACAGCCTCAGTCCCCATACATAATACTATAAGTGACATTGTGCAGTTCTGTATCTAGTGTAACACTGAATAATGAGATAAATATATTAGGTGTAATGTCCCTTTAAATCTGACCCTGCTACATATCTGCCCCTAGTTAGTCTGAGCAGGGTGATAAGATCATGTAAAACAATACAAGTGTCGCTAACAAACTAACATAACAACCCTTTGTCTACTCAGTAACAAGGTCAGATTGGCTCCTACAAATAAGGCAAACTATGTGAGGTTATTAGTTACTGGGCGCCCCTCTGCACCAATTACTGAGCGCCCCTCTGCACCAATTACTGGGCGCTCCCTCTGCACCAATTACTGGGCGCTCCCTCTGCACCAATTACTGGGCGCTCCCTCTGCACCAATTACTGAGCGCCCCTCTGCACCAATTAGTGAGCGCCCCTCTGCACCAATTACTGGGCGCTCCTCTGTACCAATTACTGAGCGCCCCTCTGCACCAATTACTGGGCGCTCCCTCTGCACCAATTACTGAGCGCCCCTCTGCACCAATTACTGAGCGCCCCTCTGCACCAATTACTGAGCGCCCCTCTGCACCAATTACTGGGCGCTCCCCTGTACCAATTACTGAGCGCCCCTCTGCACCAATTACTGGGCTCTCCTCTGCACCAATTACTGTGTGCCCCTAGATAAAGCAGGGCTAATAATGTGCGCTTTGGGGGCACAGTGTGTATTAACCCTTCACTGGCACTGAGAGCAGCACAGTGAGTATTAACCCTTCACTAGCACAGAGAGCAGCACAGTGTGTATTAACCCTTCACTAGCACAGAGAACAGCACAGTGTGTATTAACCCTTCACTGGCACAGAGAGCAGCACAGTGTGTATTAACCCTTCACTAGCACAAGAGAGCTGCACAGTGTGTATTAACCCTTCACTAGCACAGAGAGCAGCACAGTGTGTATTAACCCTTCACTAGCACAGAGAGCAGCACAGTGTGTATTAACTCTTCACTAGCACAGAGAGCAGCACAGTGTGTATTAACCCTTCACTGGCACAGAGAGCATCACAGTGTGTATTAACCTTTCACTAGCACAGAGAGCATCACAGTGTGTATTAACCCTTCACTGGCACAGAGAGCATCACAGTGTGTATTAACCCTTCACTAGCACAGAGAGCAGCACAATGTGTATTAACTCTTCACTAGCACAGAGAGCAGCACAGTGTGTATTAACCCTTCACTGGCACAGAGAGCATCACAGTGTGTATTAACCCTTCACTAGCACAGAGAGCAGCACAGTGTGTATTAACTCTTCACTAGCACAGAGAGCTGCACAGTGTGTATTAACCCTTCACTAGCACAGAGAGCAGCACAGTGTGTATTAACCCTTCACTAGTACAGAGCTGCACAGTGTGTATTAACCCTTCACTAGCACAGAGAGCAGCACAGTGTGTATTAACCCTTCACTGGCACAGAGAGCAGCACAGTGTGTATTAACCCTTCACTAGCACAAGAGAGCTGCACAGTGTGTATTAACCCTTCACTGGCACAGAGAGCATCACAGTGTGTATTAACCCATCACTAGCACAGAGAGCAGCACAGTGTGTATTAACCCTTCACTGGCACAGAGAGCATCACAGTGTGTATTAACCCTTCACTAGCACAGAGAGCAGCACAGTGTGTATTAACTCTTCACTGGCACAGAGAGCAGCACAGTGTGTATTAACCCTTCACTGGCACAGAGAGCATCACAGTATGTATTAACTCTTCACTAGCACAGAGAGCTGCACAGTGTGTATTAACTCTTCACTAGCACAGAGAGCTGCACAGTGTGTATTAACCCTTCACTAGCACAGAGAGCAGCACAGTGTGTATTAACCCTTCACTAGTACAGAGCTGCACAGTGTGTATTAACCCTTCACTAGCACAGAGAGCAGCACAGTGTGTATTAACCCTTCACTAGCACAGAGCGGCAAAGTGTGTATTAACCCTTCACTAGCAAAGGGAGCTGCACAGTGTGTATTAACCCTTCACTAGCACAGAGAGCAGCACAGTGTGTATTAACCCTTCACTAGCACAGAGAGCAGCACAGTGTGTATTAACTCTTCACTAGCACAGAGAGCAGCACAGTGTGTATTAACCTCTTCACTAGCACAGAGAGCAGCACAGTGTGTATTAACCCTTCACTAGCACAGAGAGCAGCACAGTGTGTATTAACCCTTCACTAGCACAGAGAGCAGCACAGTGTGTATTAACTCTTCACTAGCACAGAGAGCAGCACAGTGTGTATTTACCCTTCACTAGCACAGAGAGCAGCACAGTGTGTATTAACCCTTCACTGGCACAGAGAGCTGCACAGTGTGTATTAACCCTTCACTAGCACAAGAGAGCTGCACAGTGTGTATTAACCCTTCACTAGCACAGAGAGCAGCACAGTGTGTATTAACCCTTCACTAGCACAGAGAGCAGCACAGTGTGTATTAACTCTTCACTAGCACAGAGAGCAGCACAGTGTGTATTAACCCTTCACTGGCACAGAGAGCATCACAGTGTGTATTAACCCTTCACTGGCACAGAGAGCATCACAGTGTGTATTAACCCTTCACTAGCACAGAGAGCAGCACAGTGTGTATTAACCCTTCACTGGCACAGAGAGCATCACAGTGTGTATTAACCCTTCACTAGCACAGAGAGCAGCACAGTGTGTATTAACTCTTCACTAGCACAGAGAGCAGCACAGTGTGTATTAACCCTTCACTGGCACAGAGAGCATCACAGTGTGTATTAACCCTTCACTAGCACAGAGAGCAGCACAGCATTAACCCTTCACTAGCACAGAGAGCAGCACAGTGTGTATTAACCCTTCACTAGCACAGAGAGCAGCACAGTGTGTATTAACTCTTCACTAGCACAGAGAGCTGCACAGTGTGTATTAACCCTTCACTAGCACAGAGAGCAGCACAGTGTGTATTAACCCTTCACTAGTACAGAGCTGCACAGTGTGTATTAACCCTTCACTAGCACAGAGAGCAGCACAGTGTGTATTAACCCTTCACTGGCACAGAGAGCATCACAGTGTGTATTAACCCTTCACTAGCACAAGAGAGCTGCACAGTGTGTATTAACCCTTCACTGGCACAGAGAGCATCACAGTGTGTATTAACCCATCACTAGCACAGAGAGCAGCACAGTGTGTATTAACCCTTCACTGGCACAGAGAGCATCACAGTGTGTATTAACCCTTCACTAGCACAGAGAGCAGCACAGTGTGTATTAACTCTTCACTAGCACAGAGAGCAGCACAGTGTGTATTAACCCTTCACTGGCACAGAGAGCATCACAGTATGTATTAACTCTTCACTAGCACAGAGAGCTGCACAGTGTGTATTAACTCTTCACTAGCACAGAGAGCTGCACAGTGTGTATTAACCCTTCACTAGCACAGAGAGCAGCACAGTGTGTATTAACCCTTCACTAGTACAGAGCTGCACAGTGTGTATTAACCCTTCACTAGCACAGAGAGCAGCACAGTGTGTATTAACCCTTCACTAGCACAGAGCGGCAAAGTGTGTATTAACCCTTCACTAGCAAAGGGAGCTGCACAGTGTGTATTAACCCTTCACTAGCACAGAGAGCAGCACAGTGTGTATTAACCCTTCACTAGCACAGAGAGCAGCACAGTGTGTATTAACTCTTCACTAGCACAGAGAGCTGCACAGTGTGTATTAACCCTTTACTAGCACAGAGAGCAGCACAGTGTGTATTAACCCTTCACTAGTACAGAGCTGCACAGTGTGAATTAACCCTTCACTAGCACAGAGAGCAGCACAGTGTGTATTAACCCTTCACTAGCACAGAGCGGCAAAGTGTGTATTAACCCTTCACTAGCAAAGGGAGCTGCACAGTGTGTATTAACCCTTCACTAGCACAGAGAGCAGCACAGTGTGTATTAACCCTTCACTAGCACAGAGAGCAGCACAGTGTGTATTTACCCTTCACTAGCACAGAGAGCAGCACAGTGTGTATTAACCCTTCACTAGCACAGAGAGCTGCACAGTGTGTATTAACCCTTCACTAGCACAGAGAGCAGCACAGTGTGTATTAACCCCTTCACTGGCACAGAGAGCAGCACAGTGTGTATTAACCCCTTCACTAGCACAGAGAGCAGCACAGTGTGTATTAACTCTTCACTAGCATAGAGAGCAGCACAGTGTGTATTAACCCTTCACTAGCACAGAGAGCAGCACAGTGTGTATTAACCCTTCACTAGCACAGAGAGCAGCACAGTGTGTATTAACCCTTCACTGGCACAGAGAGCAGCACAGTGTGTATTAACCCTTCACTGGCACAGAGAGCAGCACAGTGTGTATTAACCCTTCACTAGTACAGAGCTGCACAGTGTGTATTAACCCTTCACTAGCACAGAGAGCAGCACAGTGTGTATTAACCCTTCACTAGCACAGAGCGGCAAAGTGTGTATTAACCCTTCACTAGTACAGAGCTGCACAGTGTGTATTAACCCTTCACTAGCACAGAGAGCAGCACAGTGTGTATTAACCCTTCACTAGCACAGAGAGCTAGCACAGTGTGTATTAACCCTTCACTAGCACAGAGAGCAGCACAGTGTGTATTAACCCTTCACTGGCACAGAGAGCTAGCACAGTGTGTATTAACCCCTTCACTAGCACAGAGAGCTGCAGAGTGTGTATTAACCCCTTCACTAGCACAGAGAGCTGCACAGTGTGTATTAACCCCTTCACTAGCACAGAGAGCAGCACAGTGTGTATTAACCCTTCACTAGCATAGAGAGCAGCACGGTGTGTATTAACCCTTCACTAGCACAGAGAGCAGCACAGTGTGTATTAACCCTTCACTGGCACATAGAGCAGCACAGTGTGTATTAACCCTTCACTAGCACAGAGCGCAGCACAGTGTGTATTAACCCTTCACTAGCACAGAGCGCAGCACAGTGTGTATTAACCCCTTTACTGGCACAGAGAGCAGCACAGTGTGTATTAACCCCTTCACTGGCACAGAGAGCAGCACAGTGTGTATTAACCCTTCACTGGCACAGAGAGCAGCACAGTGTGTATTAACCCTTCACTAGCACAGAGAGCAGCACAGTGTGTATTAACCCTTCACTAGCACAGAGAGCAGCACAGTGTGTATTAACCCTTCACTAGCACAGAGAGCTGCACAGTGTGTATTAACCCTTCACTAGCACAGAGAGCTGCACAGTGTGTATTAACCCTTCACTAGCACAGAGAGCAGCACAGTGTGTATTAACCCTTCACTAGCACAGAGAGCAGCACAGTGTGTATTAACCCTTCACTAGCACAGAGAGCAGCACAGTGTGTATTAACCCTTCACTAGCACAGAGCGGCAAAGTGTGTATTAACCCTTCACTAGCACAGAGAGCAGCACAGTGTGTATTAACCCTTCACTAGCATAGAGAGCAGCACAGTGTGTATTAACCCTTCACTAGCAGAGAGAGCAGCACAGTGTGTATTAACCCTTCACTAGCACAGAGAGCAGCACAGTGTGTATTAACCCTTCACTAGCACAGAAAGTAGCACAGTGTGTATTAACCCTTCACTAGCACAGAGAGCATCACAGTGTGTATTAACCCTTCACTAGCACAGAGAACAGCACAGTGTGTATTAACCCTTCACTAGCACAGAGAGCTGCACAGTGTGTATTAACCCTTCACTAGCACAGAGAGCAGCACAGTGTGTATTAACCCCTTCACTAGCACAGAGAACAGCACAGTGTGTATTAATCCCTTCACTAGCACAGAAAGTAGCACAGTGTGTATTAACCCTTCACTAGCACAGAGAGCAGCACAGTGTGTATTAACCCTTCACTAGCACAGAGAACAGCACAGTGTGTATTAACCCTTCACTAGCACAGAGAGCAGCACAGTGTGTATTAACCCCTTCACTAGCACAGAGAGCAGCACAGTGTGTATTAACCCTTCACTAGCACAGAAAGTAGCACAGTGTGTATTAACCCTTCACTAGCACCGAGAGCAGCACAGTGTGTATTAACCCTTCACTAGCACAGAGAGCAGCACAGTGTGTATTAACCCTTCACTAGCACAGAGAGCATCACGGTGTGTATTAACCCTTCACTACCACAGAGAGTAGCACAGTGTGTATTAATCCCTTCACTAGCACAGAGAGCAGCACAGTGTGTATTAACCCTTCACTAGCACAGAGAGCAGCACAGTGTGTATTAACCCTTCACTAGCACAGAGAGTAGCACAGTGTGTATTAACCCTTCACTAGCACAGAGAACAGCACAGTGTGTATTAATCCCTTCACTGGCACAGAGAGCAGCACAGTGTGTATTAACCCCTTTTTCTAGCACAGAGAGCAGCACAGTGTGTATTAACCCTTCACTAGCACAGAGAGCATCACCGTGTGTATTAACCCTTCACTAGCACAGAGAGTGTAACGGTACCAACAGGATACCAAGGGTTAACACCAGGGAACAATGTCCTGCATAGGGAATCAGCAATTCACAACCCAGCCAGTTTTCAGGTTTAAAACAGAATGACTTTATTAAGGCTCATATGCCCAGTATTTATGCAGGTCTGACCCCCCAGAAGGGGGGTTGAAAGAATGTTGTACATTAGATGGAGGAACCACACCCTTGGACAGACCACAATAGAATCACATTACTTTACTAGGTAGATAACAACTTAAACACAAAACACATTTGGCTTTCCTTATCACCTATTCGTCTGCTCTCTGAGGGTGATTAAACAATGGACTGTTTATCACTAACTTTAATGACAGTACACAGTAGTTTCTTAAAGCTGAACACAGTTAACTCCTTCAGTACTGACAGAAGGGTCTGTCACATCTACATAGCACACAATACAGCCTATAGACAACCAATCTTACATTATAGTCCAGAAGTGGCTAGGTTTGCCACAATGCTCCCCCAGAACCAAGCCGGCATACACAGTCTGATCCCAACGGATCGGCTTGGGGATGTCCGGGAAAGTACTCACAGATCACTTTTCAAGTTCAGTTTGTCTGGGCAACCCGTCGGCGTTACCGTTTTGTTTCCCTGGGCGGTAATGGATGGTAAAGTCGAAGGGCTGCAGCGCCAAACTCCAGCGCAGCAGCCTGGCATTGTCCCCAGCCACACGGTTCAGCCACACCAACGGGTTGTGATCTGTGAGTAAGGAAAAAGGTTGTCCATACAGCTACGGCTGCAGATTTTTGGAGAGCCCTGATTAAAATATAAAAGGTAACAGCAACTTGTAAGTAAACCAAACTAGGTTGTAGCTCCTCAAATAGGGCTTCAGCTACCGTCTCTGCAGGGATGTTGGAAAGAGCAATGGCCTCGGGGTACCTAGTGGCATAGTCCACCACAGTTAAAATGTACCTCTTCCCGAAGGGACTGGGCTTGGGTAGTCACAGGGTTAACATCAGCGGGACCCATGGGAGCATAGGCGGAAACAAGGGGGGCCAAGTCATTTCCAAGGAGAACATCAGCAGGTAAGTCCTTCTTGACCCCCACATTCACAGGTCTAGCGCCCACTCCCCAATCCAAATGTACCCTGGCAACAGGTAGGCGGAACACAGTGCCCCCTGCTATCCT
The DNA here is from genome assembly GCF_027579735.1 of Bombina bombina. Taxonomy (NCBI): domain Eukaryota; kingdom Metazoa; phylum Chordata; class Amphibia; order Anura; family Bombinatoridae; genus Bombina; species Bombina bombina. The sequence goes on along the minus strand of NC_069503.1, from coordinate 25,881,941 downwards.
CACAGCCACAGTGTCTCCAGTGTGCTGTTTCTCAGACACCAAGTTCTCTTGAAGCAAGGTCATGGTAGCACCAGTATCCCGTAGACCACTGACCTCCTTCCCATTCACTTTAACCCGTTCCCGGTTATTCCGGTGGGCAGCTTGCACGGGGTCTGCTTCATGTAGGCTGCCCCAGCATTCTGGCGCCTCTACGTAGCGGGCCGCAGGCTGAGCATTATGTGGGATTCCGCCGGCGGGTCTTCTCCAGGACTGTGCTTGATTCGCTGCGTTTAGGGGACACTCTGGTCTTTTGTGCCCTAGTTGCTTACATCCAAAGCACCGAAAAGGTTGTGAGTAGCCCCGCGAATTGAACCGGGCTCTCTGAGGGTAGTTCGTGGCCGAAGGCCGTGTGCTATAGCGGTGCGCCGGGGGCTGGTAACTGGCAGCTGCTGGGGTGACTGGGGGGCTGTACTCCACTCTAGCAGTGGGCAATCGGTATACCGCTCCCCCTGCCCCTCGTACTGCCACGGATCTGCCAGTGTGTGCTGTATCCGGCACCAAATGGGGAGCTATCAGGGTTAAAGTAGCTCCCGAATCCCGAAGTCCCTGGGCCTCCTTCCCCTCTACGGTCACCAGCTGGCGGTGATGTTGCCGGTTATCGGTGGCCCGGACCGACATCACCTCATGCAGAATTCCCAGGGGTTCCTCGGCTTGGGTGCTCAACACCTCATGAGCGGCTGGCTCCGTTTGGTAATGGTGAGCAGCCGCCCTTGGGGCCAGGTTCTGTCTAACCTGGTTCCAAGCTTGTCTGCTCCGATTTTGGGTGCACTCACGTGCCATATGTCCCCACTGCTTGCAGGTGTGGCATTGTATATTCGCCCGTCCATTGTATCGTGAGGGGGGTGGTGGATTCCCTGGGGCTGGGCGAAAAGGTGCCGCTGTGGGGTTGTTAGGCTGTAGTCCATGGTGCCTCCTGGCATCAAAATGCTGGTCTGCTAATCTGGCTGCTTCGGTTAAGGTGAGGGGTTTTCGATCTCTCACCCATTCTTGGGCTTCTGGGGACAAGCCGTTAAAGAATTGCTCCAACAGCATCAGTTGTCGCAATTCTTCCATGGTGGTAGCTTGGCTGGCCTATATCCACCCTTGAGATGCTTGATCCAGCTTGTGGGCCCACTCTGCATGTGAATCTCTTTCTGGCTTGCGCAGGCCTCTAAACTTGCGCCGGTATGCCTCTGGGGTAATGGCATATCTTTCCAAGATCGCTCTCTTCACTTTAGCGTAATCCTTGCTGTCCTCCCTGGGTACAGCGCGATACGCTTCCGCTGCCCTACCGGCTAGCTTGCCTGCTAGCACCGGCACCCATACGGACTGCTCCAAATCATGTAACTCGCACAGTCTCTCAAAATCCTGTAAATACCCATCGATCTCATCCTTCTCCTCACAAAACATTTTAAATGCATGGTATGGGATTTTGGGTCTTACTGGGTTGCTGAGTGCGTCCAAAATGGATTCTGCTCGGGAGGATGCATTCCGCGGACTGTGTGCCATCACGTACTCCTGCACATCTGCCATTACCACGGATAGCATATCCCGTGGTACAGGTTGGGGTAAAAATTCCAGCCTGGTCCTCATTTCCCTCTGGTATAGGGTCTCCTCCATGGCTGCTGGAGGCGTAGCACTGCGAGCTCTGTCTCCCTCCATCAGCTCGGCAATTAATATAGCCTTGGGTTTGCTGCTGCCTATCTTTCCCCTGGCTTCTAGCAGTTCCTTTAACGTTTGTCTCTTTAGCTTAGAATAATCCATCTCCATTCACTTCGGTCCCTGGTACTCCTTCCATCTTAGTCAGTATTGTAGTAATCCCCCTCTTCCTGAGGTTACTGGCTTGTGTAGTTGCTCTTCTGGGCGATAAGGTTCATTCCGTCGCTTGCCACCAATTGTAACGGTACCAACAGGATACCAAGGGTTAACACCAGGGAACAATGTCCTGCATAGGGAATCAGCAATTCACAACCCAGCCAGTTTTCAGGTTTAAAACAGAATGACTTTATTAAGGCTCATATGCCCAGTATTTATGCAGGTCTGACCCCCCAGAAGGGGGGTTGAAAGAATGTTGTACATTAGATGGAGGAACCACACCCTTGGACAGACCACAATAGAATCACATTACTTTACTAGGTAGATAACAACTTAAACACAAAACACATTTGGCTTTCCTTATCACCTATTCGTCTGCTCTCTGAGGGTGATTAAACAATGGACTGTTTATCACTAACTTTAATGACAGTACACAGTAGTTTCTTAAAGCTGAACACAGTTAACTCCTTCAGTACTGGCAGAAGGGTCTGTCACATCTACATAGCACACAATACAGCCTATAGACAACCAATCTTACATTATAGTCCAGAAGTGGCTAGGTTTGCCACAGAGAGCATCGGAGTGTGTATTAACCCTTTACTAGCACAGAGAGCTGCACAGTGTGAATTAACCCTTCACTAGTAGAGAGCATCACAGTGTGTATTAACCCTTCACTAGCACAGAGAGCAGCACAGTGTGTATTAGCCCTTCACTAGCACAGAGAGAAGCACAATGTGTATTAACCCTTCACTAGCACAGAGAGCAGCACAGTGTGTATTAACCCTTCACTAGCACAGGGAGCATCACCGTGTGTATTAACCCTTCACTAGCACAGAGAGCATCACAGTGTGTATTAACCCTTCACTAGCACAGAGAGCTGCACAGTGTGAATTAACCCTTCACTAGTACAGACAGCATCACAGTGTGTATTAACCCTTCACTAGCACAGAGAGCAGCACAGTGTGTATTAACCCTTCACTAGCACAGAGAGCTGTTGTGTGTATTAACCCTTCACTAGCACAGAGAGCAGCACAGTGTGTATTAACCCTTCACTAGCACAGAGAGCTGCACAGTGTGTATTAACCCTTCACTAGCACAGAGAGCTGTAGTGTGTATTAACCCTTCACTAGCACAGAGAGCAGCAGTGTGTATTAACACTTCACTAGCACAGAGCAGCACAGTGTGTATTAACCCTTCACTAGCACAGAGAACACCACATTGTGTATTAACCCTTCACTAGCACAGAGAGCAGCACAGTGTGTATTAACCCTTCACTAGCACAGAGAGCTGCACAGTGTATTAACCCTTCACTAGCACAGAGAGCTGTAGTGTGTATTAACCCTTCACTAGCACAGAGAACAGCACAGTGTGTATTAACCCTTCACTAGCACAGAGACCAGCACAGTGTGTATTAACCCTTCACTAGCACAGAGAGCAGCACAGTGTTTATTAACCCTTCACTAACACAAAGAGTTAAACAGCACTTACTATCTCATTGCCTGACACAAGCAGATGAATAAGATGCATTAAAATAACAAGATTTATAACAATTATAAACTTTTTAAGAAGACTAGAAAGTGACTAAAACGTTTTATCACACAGCCTGACTCACTCACCCAGCAGCAGCTGCACAGGAAGTAAATGGGAGGGGAACAAAGCTCAGTTCAATACTGAACTACATCTCCCAGAACAGATGCAGAGAGGTCACATGTTAAGCAGCAGCCAATCAGACAAAAGAAAAAATGCAAACACTTCAAAGACAAATTGGATACTTTTAACATTAAATGCTGCAAATTAATAAAATTAGTGACTGAGCCCATTGTCACTGTCATATCCTCTACTAGTGCATTACAGCTACACTATATACATAAAGCTACACAATATATATTAGCACTTTCACTAGCACTGAGCACATTGTCACTGTCATATCCTCTACTAGTGCATTACAGCTACACTATATACATAAAGCTACACAATATATATTAGCACTTTCACTAGCACTGAGCCCATTGTCACTGTCATATCCTCTACTAGTGCATTACAGCTACACTATATACATAAAGCTACACAATATATATTAGCACTTTCACTAGCACTGAGCACATTGTCACTGTCATATCCTCTACTAGTGCATTACAGCTACACTATATACATAAAGCTACACAATATATATTAGCACTTTCACTAGCACTGAGCCCATTGTCACTGTCATATCCTCTACTAGTGCATTACAGCTACACTATATACATAAAGCTACACAATATATATTAGCACTTTCACTAGCACTGAGCACATTGTCACTGTCATATCCTCTACTAGTGCATTACAGCTACACTATATACATAAAGCTACACAATATATATTAGCACTTTCACTAGCACTGAGCCCATTGTCACTGTCATATGCTCTACTAGTGCATTACAGCTACACTATATACATAAAGCTACACAATATATATTAGCACTTTCACTGGCACTGAGCCCATTGTCACTGTCATATCCTCTACTAGTGCATTACAGCTACACTATATACATAAAGCTACACAATATATATTAGCACTTTCACTAGCACTGAGCACATTGTCACTGTCATATCCTCTACTAGTGCATTACAGCTGCACTATATACATAAATCTACACAATATATATTAGCACTTTCACTAGCATTGAGCACATTGTCACTGTCATATCCTCTACTAGTGCATTACAGCTACACAATATACATAAAGCTACACAATATATATTAGCACTTTCACTAGCACTGAGCACATTGTCACTGTCATATCCTCTACTAGTGCATTACAGCTACACTATATACATAAAGCTACACAATATATATTAGCACTTTCACTAGCACTGAGCACATTGTCACTGTCATATCCTCTACTAGTGCATTACAGCTACACTATATACATAAAGCTACACAATATATATTAGCACTTTCACTAGCACTGAGCACATTGTCACTGTCATATCCTCTACTAGTGCATTACAGCTACACTATATACATAAAGCTACACAATATATATTAGCACTTTCACTAGCACTGAGCACATTGTCACTGTCATATCCTCTACTAGTGCATTACAGCTACACTATATACATAAAGCTACACAATATATATTAGCACTTTCACTAGCACTGAGCCCATTGTCACTGTCATATCCTCTACTAGTGCATTACAGCTGCACTATATACATAAAGCTACACAATATATATTAGCACTTTCACTAGCACTGAGCACATTGTCACTGTCATATCCTCTACTAGTGCATTACAGCTACACTATATACATAAAGCTACACAATATATATTAGCACTTTCACTAGCACTGAGCACATTGTCACTGTCATATCCTCTACTAGTGCATAACAGCTACACTATATACATAAAGCTACACAATATATATTAGCACTTTCACTAGCACTGAGCACATTGTCACTGTCATATCCTCTACTAGTGCATTACAGCTACACTATATACATAAAGCTACACAATATTATATATATATTAGCACTTTCACTAGCACTGAGCACATTGTCACTGTCATATCCTCTACTAGTGCATTACAGCTACACTATATACATAAAGCTACACAATATATATTAGCACTTTCACTAGCACTGAGCACAAGGTCACTGTCATATCTCTACTAGTGCATTACAGCTACACTATATACATAAAGCTACACAATATATATTAGCACTTTCACTAGCACTGAGCACATTGTCACTGTCATAGCCTCTACTAGTGCATTACAGCTACACTATATACATAAAGCTACACAATATATATTAGCACTTTCACTAGCACTGAGCACATTGTCACTGTCATATCCTCTACTAGTGCATTACAGCTACACTATATACATAAAGCTACACAATATATATTAGCACTTTCACTAGCACTGAGCACATTGTCACTGTCATATCCTCTACTAGTGCATTACAGCCACACTATATACATAAAGCTACACAATATATATTAGCACTTTCACTAGCACTGAGCACATTGTCACTGTCATATCCTCTACTAGTGCATTACAGCTACACTATACAGGGAGTGCAGAATTATTAGGCAAATTAGTATTTTGACCACATCATCCTCTTTATGCATGTTGTCTTACTCTAAGCTGTATAGGCTCGAAAGCCTACTACCAATTAAGCATATTAGGTGATGTGCATCTCTGTAATGAGAAGGGGTGTGGTCTAATGACATCAACACCCTATATCAGGTGTGCATAATTATTAGGCAACTTCCTTTCCTTTGGCAAAATGGGTCAAAAGAAGGACTTGACAGGCTCAGAAAAGTCAAAAATAGTGAGAAATCTTGCAGAGGGATGCAGCACTCTTAAAATTGCAAAGCTTCTGAAGCGTGATCATCGAACAATCAAGCGTTTCATTCAAAATAGTCAACAGGGTCGCAAGAAGCGTGTGGAAAAACCAAGGCGCAAAATAACTGCCCATGAACTGAGAAAAGTCAAGCGTGCAGCTGCCAAGATGCCACTTGCCACCAGTTTGGCCATATTTCAGAGCTGCAACATCACTGGAGTGCCCAAAAGCACAAGGTGTGCAATACTCAGAGACATGGCCAAGGTAAGAAAGGCTGAAAGACGACCACCACTGAACAAGACACACAAGCTGAAACGTCAAGACTGGGCCAAGAAATATCTCAAGACTGATTTTTCTAAGGTTTTATGGACTGATGAAATGAGAGTGAGTCTTGATGGGCCAGATGGATGGGCCCGTGGCTGGATTGGTAAAGGGCAGAGAGCTCCAGTCCGACTCAGAGGCCAGCAAGGTGGAGGTGGAGTACTGGTTTGGGCTGGTATCATCAAAGATGAGCTTGTGGGGCCTTTTCGGGTTGAGGATGGAGTCAAGCTCAACTCCCAGTCCTACTGCCAGTTTCTGGAAGACACCTTCTTCAAGCAGTGGTACAGGAAGAAGTCTGCATCCTTCAAGAAAAACATGATTTTCATGCAGGACAATGCTCCATCACACGCGTCCAAGTACTCCACAGCGTGGCTGGCAAGAAAGGGTATAAAAGAAGAAAATCTAATGACATGGCCTCCTTGTTCACCTGATCTGAACCCCATTGAGAACCTGTGGTCCATCATCAAATGTGAGATTTACAAGGAGGGAAAACAGTACACCTCTCTGAACAGTGTCTGGGAGGCTGTGGTTGCTGCTGCACGCAATGTTGATGGTGAACAGATCAAAACACTGACAGAATCCATGGATGGCATGCTTTTGAGTGTCCTTGCAAAGAAAGGTGGCTATATTGGTCACTGATTTGTTTTTGTTTTGTTTTTGAATGTCAGAAATGTATATTTGTGAATGTTGAGATGTTATATTGGTTTCACTGGTAAAAATAAATAATTGAAATGGGTATATATTTGTTTTTTGTTAAGTTGCCTAATAATTATGCACAGTAATAGTCACCTGCACACACAGATATCCCCCTAAAATAGCTATAACTAAAAACAAACTAAAAACTACTTCCAAAACTATTCAACTTTGATATTAATGAGTTTTTTGGGTTCATTGAGAACATGGTTGTTGTTCAATAATAAAATTAATCCTCAAAAATACAACTTGCCTAATAATTCTGCACTCCCTGTATACATAAAGCTACACAATATATATTAGCACTTTCACTAGCACTGAGCACATTGTCACTGTCATATCCTCTACTAGTGCATTACAGCTACACTATATACATAAAGCTACACAATATATATTAGCACTTTCACTAGCACTGAGCCCATTGTCAGTGTCATATCCTCTACTCGTGCATTACAGCCACACTATATACATAAAGCTACACAATATATATTAGCACTTTCACTAGCACTGAGCACATTGTCACTGTCATATCCTCTACTAGTGGATTACAGCTACACTATATACATAAAGCTACACAATATATATTAGCACTTTTACTAGCACTGAGCACATTGTCACTGTCATATCCTCTACTAGTGCATTACAGCTACACTATATACATAAAGCTACACAATATATATTAGCACTTTCACTAGCACTGAGCACATTGTCACTGTCATATCCTCTACTAGTGCATTACAACTACACTATATACATAAAGCTACACAATATATATTAGCACTTTCACTAGCACTGAGCCCATTGTCACTGTCCTATCCTCTACTAGTGCATTACAGCTACACTATATACATAAAGCTACACAATATATATTAGCACTTTCACTAGCACTGAGCCCATTGTCACTGTCATATCCTCTACTAGTGCATTACAGCTACACTATATACATAAAGCTACACAATATATATTAGCACTTTCACTAGCACTGAGCCCATTGTCACTGTCCTATCCTCTACTAGTGCATTACAGCTACACTATATACATAAAGCTACACAATATATATTAGCACTTTCACTAGCACTGAGCCCATTGTCACTGTCCTATCCTCTACTAGTGCATTACAGCTACACTATATACATAAAGCTACACAATATATATTAGCACTTTCACTAGCACTGAGCCCATTGTCACTGTCATATCCTCTACTAGTGCATTACAGCTACACTATATACATAAAGCTACACAATATATATTAGCACTTTCACTAGCACTGAGCACATTGTCACTGTCATATCCTCTACTAGTGCATTACAGCTACACTATATACATAAAGCTACACAATATATATTAGCACTTTCACTAGCACTGAGCCCATTGCCACTTTCATATCCTCTACTAGTGCATTACAGCTAGACTATATACATAAAGCTACACAATATATATTAGCACTTTCACTAGCACTGAGCACATTGTCACTGTCATATCCTCTACTAGTGCATTACAGCTACACTATATACATAAAGCTACACAATATATATTAGCACTTTCACTAGCACTGAGCACATTGTCACTGCCATATCCTCTACTAGTGCATTACAGCTGAATTATATACATAAAGCTACACAATATATATTAGCACTTTCACTAGCACTGAGCCCATTGTCACTGTCATATCCTCTACTAGTGCATTACAGCTGCACTATATACATAAAGCTACACAATATATATTAGCACTTTCACTAGCACTGAGCACATTGTCACTGTCATATCCTCTACTAGTGCATTACAGCTACACTATATACATAAAGCTACACAATATATATTAGCACTTTCACTAGCACTGAGCACATTGTCACTGTCATATCCTCTACTAGTGCATTACAGCTACACTATATACATAAAGCTACACAATATATATTAGCACTTTCACTAGCACTGAGCCCATTGTCACTGTCATATCCTCTACTAGTGCATTACAGCTACACTATATACATAAAGCTACACAATATATATTAGCACTTTCACTAGCACTGAGCCCATTGTCACTGTCATATCCTCTACTAGTGCATTACAGCTACACTATATACATAAAGCTACACAATATATATTAGCACTTTCACTAGCACTGAGCCCATTGTCACTGTCATATCCTCTACTAGTGCATTACAGCTACACTATATACATAAAGCTACACAATATATATTAGCACTTTCACTAGCACTGAGCCCATTGTCACTGTCATATCCTCTACTAGTGCATTACAGCTACACTATATACATAAAGCTACACAATATATATTAGCACTTTCACTAGCACTGAGCCCATTGTCACTGTCATATCCTCTACTAGTGCATTACAGCTACACTATATACATACAGCTACACAATATATATTAGCACTTTCACTAGCACTGAGCACATTGTCACTGTCATATCCTCTACTAGTGCATTACAGCTACACTATATACATAAAGCTACACAATATATATTAGCACTTTCACTAGCACTGAGCACATTGTCACTGTCATATCCTCTACTAGTGCATTACAACTACACTATATACATAAAGCTACACAATATATATTAGCACTTTCACTAGCACTGAGCCCATTGTCACTGTCCTATCCTCTACTAGTGCATTACAGCTACACTATATACATAAAGCTACACAATATATATTAGCACTTTCACTAGCACTGAGCCCATTGTCACTGTCCTATCCTCTACTAGTGAATTACAGCTACACTATATACATAAAGCTACACAATATATATTAGCACTTTCACTAGCACTGAGCCCATTGTCACTGTCCTATCCTCTACTAGTGCATTACAGCTACACTATATACATAAAGCTACACAATATATATTAGCACTTTCACTAGCACTGAGCCCATTGTCACTGTCCTATCCTCTACTAGTGCATTACAGCTACACTATATACATAAAGCTACACAATATATATTAGCACTTTCACTAGCACTGAGCCCATTGTCACTGTCATATCCTCTACTAGTGCATTACAGCTACACTATATACATAAAGCTACACAATATATATTAGCACTTTCACTAGCACTGAGCACATTGTCACTGTCATATCCTCTACTAGTGCATTACAGCTACACTATATACATAAAGCTACACAATATATATTAGCACTTTCACTAGCACTGAGCCCATTGTCACTTTCATATCCTCTACTAGTGCATTACAGCTAGACTATATACATAAAGCTACACAATATATATTAGCACTTTCACTAGCACTGAGCACATTGTCACTGTCATATCCTCTACTAGTGCATTACAGCTACACTATATACATAAAGCTACACAATATATATTAGCACTTTCACTAGCACTGAGCACATTGTCACTGCCATATCCTCTACTAGTGCATTACAGCTGCACTATATACATAAAGCTACACAATATATATTAGCACTTTCACTAGCACTGAGCACATTGTCACTGTCATATCCTCTACTAGTGCATTACAGCTACACTATATACATAAAGCTACACAATATATATTAGCACTTTCACTAGCACTGAGCCCATTGTCACTGTCATATCCTCTACTAGTGCATTACAGCTACACTATATACATAAAGCTACACAATATATATTAGCACTTTCACTAGCACTGAGCCCATTGTCACTGTCATATCCTCTACTAGTGCATTACAGCTACACTATATACATAAAGCTACACAATATATATTAGCACTTTCACTAGCACTGAGCCCATTGTCACTGTCATATCCTCTACTAGTGCATTACAGCTACACTATATACATAAAGCTACACAATATATATTAGCACTTTCACTAGCACTGAGCCCATTGTCACTGTCATATCCTCTACTAGTGCATTACAGCTACACTATATACATAAAGCTACACAATATATATTAGCACTTTCACTAGCACTGAGCCCATTGTCACTGTCATATCCTCTACTAGTGCATTACAGCTACACTATATACATAAAGCTACACAATATATATTAGCACTTTCACTAGCACTGAGCCCATTGTCACTGTCATATCCTCTACTAGTGCATTACAGCTACACTAAATACATAAAGCTACACAATATATATTAGCACTTTCACTAGCACTGAGCACATTGTCACTGTCATATCCTCTACTAGTGCATTACAGCTACACTATATACATAAAGCTACACAATATATATTAGCACTTTCACTAGCACTGAGCCCATTGCCACTTTCATATCCTCTACTAGTGCATTACAGCTAGAATATATACATAAAGCTACACAATATATATTAGCACTTTCACTAGCACTGAGCACATTGTCACTGTCATATCCTCTACTAGTGCATTACAGCTACACTATATACATAAAGCTACACAATATATATTAGCACTTTCACTAGCACTGAGCACATTGTCACTGCCATATCCTCTACTAGTGCATTACAGCTGAATTATATACATAAAGCTACACAATATATATTAGCACTTTCACTAGCACTGAGCCCATTGTCACTGTCATATCCTCTACTAGTGCATTACAGCTACACTATATACATAAAGCTACACAATATATATTAGCACTTTCACTAGCACTGAGCACATTGTCACTGTCATATCCTCTACTAGTGCATTACAACTACACTATATACATAAAGCTACACAATATATATTAGCACTTTCACTAGCACTGAGCCCATTGTCACTGTCCTATCCTCTACTAGTGCATTACAGCTACACTATATACATAAAGCTACACAATATATATTAGCACTTTCACTAGCACTGAGCCCATTGTCACTGTCCTATCCTCTACTAGTGAATTACAGCTACACTATATACATAAAGCTACACAATATATATTAGCACTTTCACTAGCACTGAGCCCATTGTCACTGTCCTATCCTCTACTAGTGCATTACAGCTACACTATATACATAAAGCTACACAATATATATTAGCACTTTCACTAGCACTGAGCACATTGTCACTGTCATATCCTCTACTAGTGCATTACAGCTACACTATATACATAAAGCTACACAATATATATTAGCACTTTCACTAGCACTGAGCCCATTGTCACTTTCATATCCTCTACTAGTGCATTACAGCTAGACTATATACATAAAGCTACACAATATATATTAGCACTTTCACTAGCACTGAGCACATTGTCACTGTCATATCCTCTACTAGTGCATTACAGCTACACTATATACATAAAGCTACACAATATATATTAGCACTTTCACTAGCACTGAGCCCATTGTCACTTTCATATCCTCTACTAGTGCATTACAGCTAGACTATATACATAAAGCTACACAATATATATTAGCACTTTCACTAGCACTGAGCACATTGTCACTGTCATATCCTCTACTAGTGCATTACAGCTACACTATATACATAAAGCTACACAATATATATTAGCACTTTCACTAGCACTGAGCACATTGTCACTGTCATATCCTCTACTAGTGCATTACAGCTACACTATATACATAAAGCTACATAATATATATTAGCACTTTCACTAGCACTGAGCACATTGTCACTGCCATATCCTCTACTAGTGCATTACAGCTGAATTATATACATAAAGCTACACAATATATATTAGCACTTTCACTAGCACTGAGCCCATTGTCACTGTCATATCCTCTACTAGTGCATTACAGCTGCACTATATACATAAAGCTACACAATATATATTAGCACTTTCACTAGCACTGAGCACATTGTCACTGTCATATCCTCTACTAGTGCATTACAGCTACACTATATACATAAAGCTACACAATATATATTAGCACTTTCACTAGCACTGAGCCCATTGTCACTGTCATATCCTCTACTAGTGCATTACAGCTACACTATATACATAAAGCTACACAATATATATTAGCACTTTCACTAGCACTGAGCCCATTGTCACTGTCATATCCTCTACTAGTGCATTACAGCTACACTATATACATAAAGCTACACAATATATATTAGCACTTTCACTAGCACTGAGAAGAGCTGCACTTTGTATTAACTCCTTCATCAGCACAGAGAGCAGCACAGTGTGTATTAACCCTTCACCAGCACAGAGAGCTGCACAGTGTGTATTAACCCTTCACTAGCACAGGGAGCTGCACAGTGTGTATTAACCCTTCACTAGCACAGAGAGCAGCACAATGTGTATTAACCCTTCACTAGCACAGAGAACAGCACAGTGTGTATTAACCCCTGCACTAGCACAGAGAGCAGCACAGTGTGTATTAACCCTTCAGTAGCATAGAGAGCAGCACAGTGTGTATTAACCCTTCACTAGCACAGAGAGCAGCACAGTGTGTATTAACCCTTCACTAGCACAGAGAGCAGCACAGTGTGTATTAACCCTTCACTAGCACAGAGAGCAGCACAGTGTGTATTAACCCCTTCACTAGCACAGAGAACAGCACAGTGTGTATTAACCCTTCACTGGCACAGAGAGCAACACAGTGTGTATTAACCCTTCACTAGCACAGAAAGCAGCACAGTGTGTATTAACCCCTTCACCAGCACAGTGAGCAGGAGTGTGCATTAACCCCTTCACTAGCACAGAGAGCAGCACAGTGTGTATTAACCCTTCACTGGCACAGAGAGCTACAGTGTACATTAACCCCTTCACTAGCACAGAGAGCAGCACAGTGTGTATTAACCCTTCACTAGCACAGAGAGCAGCACAGTGTGTATTAACCCTTCACTAGCACAGAGAGCAGCACAGTGTGTATTAACCCTTCACTAGCACAGAGAGCAGCACAGTGTGTATTAACCCTTCACTAGCACAGAGAGCTGCACAGTGTGTATTAACCCTTCACTAGCACAGAGAGCAGCACAGTGTGTATTAACTCTTTACTAGCACAGAGAGCTGCACAGTGTTTATTAACCCTTCACTAGGACAGAGAGCAGCACGGTGTGTATTAACCCTTCACTAGGACAGAGAGCAGCACAGTGTGTATTAACCCTTCACTAGCACAGAGAGCAGCACAGTGTGTATTAACCCTTCACTAGTACAGAGAGCAGCACAGTGTGTATTAACCCTTCACTAGCACAAAGAGCTGCACAGTGGGTATTAACCCTTCACTAGCACAGAGAGCAGCACAGTGTGTATTAACCCTTCACTAGCACAGAGAGCAGCACAGTGTGTATTAACCCTTCACTAGCACAAAGAGCTGCACAGTGTGTATTAACCCTTCACTAGCACAGAGAACAGCACAGTGTGTATTAACCCTTCACTAGCACAGAGAGCAGCACAGTATGTATTAACCCTTCACTAACACAGAGAGCAGCACAGTGTGTATTAACCCTTCACTAGCACAGAAAGCAGCACAGTGTGTATTAACCATTCACTCTCAAAGAGAGCAGCACAGTGTGTATTAACCCTTCACTAGCACAGAGAGCAGCACAGTGTGTATTAACCCTTCACTAGCACAGGGAGCAGCACAGTGTGTATTAACCCTTCACTAGCACAGGGAGCAGCACAGTGTGTATTAACCCTTCACTAGCACAGAGAGCAGCACAGTGTGTATTAACCCTTCACCAGCACAGGGAGCAGCACAGTGTGTATTAAACCTTCACTGGCACAGGGAGCAGCACATTGTGTATTAACCCTTCACTGGCACAGAGAGCAGTACTGTGTGTATTAACCCTTCACTAGCACAGAGAGCAGCACAGTGTGTATTAACCCTTCACTATCACAGAGAGCAGTACAGTGTGTATTAACCCTTCACTGGCAGAGAGAGCAGTACAGTGTGTATTAACCCTTCACTTGCACAGAGAGCAGCACCGTGTGTATTAACCCTTCAGTAGCACAGAGAGCAGCAGTGTGTATTAATTAACCCTTCACTAGCACAGAGAGCAACGGATCTGCCTGTTGTTGATTCCTAAGAAAAGTTGTTTTATCCACTGTTAAACGAATGAATTTTTCTGATGGTATGATGGAATCTGGAACAGATGTTTCACTCGGAGGAGTTGGATACCTAGCACAGGGAGCAGCACAGTGTGTATTAACCCTTCACTAGCACAGAGAGCAGCACAGTGTGTATTAACCCTTCACTAGCACAGAGAGCTGCACAGTGTGTATTAACCCTTCACTAGCACAGAGAGCAGCACAGTGTGTATTAACTCTTTACTAGCACAGAGAGCTGCACAGTGTTTATTAACCCTTCACTAGGACAGAGAGCAGCACGGTGTGTATTAACCCTTCACTAGGACAGAGAGCAGCACAGTGTGTATTAACCCTTCACTAGCACAGAGAGCAGCACAGTGTGTATTAACCCTTCACTAGTACAGAGAGCAGCACAGTGTGTATTAACCCTTCACTAGCACAAAGAGCTGCACAGTGGGTATTAACCCTTCACTAGCACAGAGAGCAGCACAGTATGTATTAACCCTTCACTAGCACAGAGAGCAGCACAGTGTGTATTAACCCTTCACTAGCACAAAGAGCTGCACAGTGTGTATTAACCCTTCACTAGCACAGAGAACAGCACAGTGTGTATTAACCCTTCACTAGCACAGAGAGCAGCACAGTATGTATTAACCCTTTACTAGCACAGAGAGCAGCACAGTGTGTATTAATCCTTCACTAGCACAGAGAGCAGCACAGTGTGTATTAACCTTTTCCCTAGCACAGAGCAGCACAGTGTGTATTAACCCCTTCACTAGCACAGAGCAGCACAGTGTGTATTAACCCCTTCACTAGCACAGAGAGCAGCACAGTGTGTATTAACCCTTCACTAGCACAGAGTGTATTAACCCTTCACTAACACAGAGAGCAGCACAGTGTGTATTAACCCTTCACTAGCACAGAAAGCAGCACAGTGTGTATTAACCATTCACTCTCAAAGAGAGCAGCACAGTGTGTATTAACCCTTCACTAGCACAGAGAGCAGCACAGTGTGTATTAACCCTTCACTAGCACAGGGAGCAGCACAGTGTGTATTAACCCTTCACTAGCACAGGGAGCAGCACAGTGTGTATTAACCCTTCACTAGCACAGAGAGCAGCACAGTGTGTATTAACCCTTCACCAGCACAGGGAGCAGCACAGTGTGTATTAAACCTTCACTGGCACAGGGAGCAGCACATTGTGTATTAACCCTTCACTGGCACAGAGAGCAGTACTGTGTGTATTAACCCTTCACTAGCACAGAGAGCAGCACAGTGTGTATTAACCCTTCACTATCACAGAGAGCAGTACAGTGTGTATTAACCCTTCACTGGCAGAGAGAGCAGTACAGTGTGTATTAACCCTTCACTTGCACAGAGAGCAGCACCGTGTGTATTAACCCTTCAGTAGCACAGAGAGCAGCAGTGTGTATTAATTAACCCTTCACTAGCACAGAGAGCAACGGATCTGCCTGTTGTTGATTCCTAAGAAAAGTTGTTTTATCCACTGTTAAACGAATGAATTTTTCTGATGGTATGATGGAATCTGGAACAGATGTTTCACTCGGAGGAGTTGGATACCTGGAAAGAGCATCTGCCTTAGTATTAGTGATGTCGCGAACCTTAAAATTTCGGTTCGCGAACAGCGGACTCGAACTTCCGCAACTGTTCACGAACCGGCGAACCGCCATTGACTTCACAAGGACTCTTTCTGGCCACAATAGTGATGGAAAAGTTGTATCAAGGGGACTAACACCTGGACTGTGGCATGCCGGAGGGGGATCCATGGCAAAACTTCCACGGAAAAACATAATTTATGTAAGAACTTACCTGATAAATTCATTTCTTTCATATTGGCAAGAGTCCATGAGCTAGTGACATAGGGGATATACAATCCTACCAGGAGGGGCAAAGTTTCCCAAACCTCAAAATGCCTATAAATACACCCCTCACCACACCCACAATTCAGTTTAACGAATAGCCAAGCAGTGGGGTCATAAAGAAAGGAGTAGAAAGCATCAACAAAGGAAATTTGGAAATAATTGTGCTTTATACAAAAAAATCATAACCACCATAAAAAGGGTGGGCCTCATGGACTCTTGACAATATGAAAGAAATGAATTTATCAGGTAAGTTCTTACATAAATTATGTTTTCTTTCATGTAATTGGCAAGAGTCCATGAGCTAGTGACATATGGAATATCAATACCCAAAGATGTGGAGTCTTCCACTCAAGAGTCACTAGAGAGGGAGGGAATAAAATAAAAACAGCCATATTCCGCTGAAAAAATAATCCACAACCCAAAAAATAAGTTTATTTTCACTTTTGAAAGAAAAAACTTAAATCAAAAGCAGAAGAATCAAACTGAAACAGCTGCCTGAAGAACTTTTCTACCAAAAACTGCTTCCGAAGAAGCAAATACATCAAAATGGTAGAATTTAGTAGATGTATGCAAAGAGGACCAAGTTGCTGCTTTGCAAATCTGATCAACTGAAGCTTCATTCTTAAAAGCCCATGAAGTGGAGACTGATCTAGTAGAATGAGCTGTAATTCTCTGAGGCGGGGTTTGACCCGACTCCAAATAAGCTTGATGAATCAAAAGTTTCAACCAAGAAGCCAAGGAAATAGCAGAAGCTTTCTGACCTTTCCTAGGACCAGAAAATAAAACAAATAGACTGGAAGTCTTCCTGAAAGTTTTAGTAGCTTCCACATAATATTTCAAAGCTCTTACCACATCCAAAGAATGTAAGGATCTCTCCAAAGAATTCTTAGGATTAGGACATAAAGAAGGGACAACAATTTCTCTACTAATGTTGTTAGAATTCACAACCTTAGGTAAAAATTGAAAAGACGTCCGCAAAACTGCCTAATCCTGAGGAAAAATCAGAAAAGGAGACTCACAAGAAAGAGCAGATAGCTCAGAAACTCTTCTAGCAGAAGAGATAGCCAAAAGGAACAACACTTTCCAAGAAAGTAGTTTAATGTCCAAAGAATGCATAGGTTCAAATGGAGGAGCCTATAAAGCCCTCAGAACCAAATTAAGACTCCAAGGAGGAGAAATTGACTTAATGACAGGCTTAATACGAACTAAAGCCTGTACAAAACAGTGTATATCAGGAAGTATAGCAATCTTTCTGTGAAATAAAACAGAAAGAGCGGAGATTTGTCCTTTCAAGGAACTTGCAGACAAACCCTTATCCAAACCATCCTGAAGAAACTGCAAAATTCTAGGAATTCTAAAAGAATGCCAGGAAAATTTATGAGAAGAACACCATGAAATGTAAGTCTTCCAAACTCTATAATAAATCTTGCTAGAGACAGATTTACGAGCTTGTAACATAGTATTAATCACTGAATCAGAGAAACCTCTATGACTTAGAACTAAGCGTTCAATTTCCATACCTTCAAATTTAATGATTTGAGACCCTGATGGAAAAACGGACCTTGAGATCGTAGGTCCGGCCGTAACGGAAGTGGCCAAGGCGGGCAACTGGACATCCGAACCAGATCCGCATACCAAAACCTGTGTGGCCATGCTGGAGCCACAAGCAACACAAAAGACTGTTCCATGATGATTTTGGAGATCACTCTTGGAAGGAGAACTAGAGGCGGGAAGATGTAAGCAGGTTGATAACACCAAGGAAGTGTCAGCGCATCCACTGCTTCCGCCTGAACATCCCTGGACCTGGACAGGTATCTGGGAAGTTTCTTGTTTAGATGAGAGGCCATGAGATCTATCTCTGGAAGCCCCCACATCTGAACAATCTGAGAAAACACATCTGGATGGAGAGACCACTCCCCTGGATGTAAAGTCTGGCGGCTGAGATAATCCGCCTCCCAATTGTCTACACCTGGGATATGCACCGCAGAGATTAGACAGGAGCTGGATTCCGCCCAAGCAAGTATCCGAGATACTTCTTTCATAGCTTGGGGACTGTGAGTCCCACCCTGATGATTGACATAAGCCACAGTTGTGATATTGTCTGTCTGAAAACAAATGAACGGTTCTCTCTTTAGTAGAGGCCAGAACTGAAGAGCCCTGAGAATTGCACGGAGTTCTAAAATATTTATTGGTAATCTCGCCTCTTGAGATTTCCAAACCCCTTGTGCTGTCAGAGACCCCAAAACAGCTCCCCAACCTGAAAGACTCGCATCTGTTGTGATCACAGTCCAGGTTGGGCGAACAAAAGAAGCCCCTAGAACCAAACGATGGTGATCTATCCACCATGTCAGAGAGTGTCGTACATTGGGATTCAAGGATATTAATTGTGATATCTTTGTATAATCCCTGCACCATTGATTCAGCATACAAAGCTGTAGAGGTCTCATGTGAAAACGAGCAAAGGGGATTGCGTCCGATGCTGCAGTCATGAGACCTAAAACTTCCATGCACATAGCCACTGAAGGGAATGACTGAGACTGAAGGAGCCGACATGCTGCAACCAATTTTAAACGTCTCTTGTCTGTTAGAGACAGAGTCATGGACACTGAATCTATCTGGAAGCCTAAAAAGGTGACCCTTGTCTGAGGAATCAAGAAACTTTTTGGTAAATTGATCCTCCAACCATGTTTCCGAAGAAACAACACTAGTTGATTCGTGTGAGATTCTGCAGTATGTAAAGACTGAGCTAGTACCAAGATATTGTCCAAATAAGGAAACACCGCAATACCCTGTTCTCTGATTACAGATAGTAGGGCACCCAGAACCTTTGAAAATATTCTTGGAGCTGTTGCTAGGCCAAATGGAAGAGCAACAAATTGGTAATGCTTGTCTAGAAAAGAGAATCTCAGAAACTGATAGTGTTCTGGATGAATTGGAATATGAAGGTATGCATCCTGCAAGTCTATTGTGAACATATAATGTCCTTGCTGAACAAAAGGCAGAATAGCCCTTATAGTCACCATCTTGATAGTTGGTACTCAAAATATTCAGATCCAGAACTGGTCTGAACAAATTTTCTTTCTTTGGTACAATGAATAGGTTTGAATAAAACCCCAAACCTTGTTCCTGAGGAGGAACTGGCATAATTACCCCTGAAGACTCCAGGTCTGAAACACACTTCAGAAAAGCCTGAGCTTTTACTGGATTTACAGGAATGTGTGAGAGAAAAAATCTTCTCACAGGAGGTCTTACTTTGAATCCTATTCGATACCCTTGAGAGACGATGCTCTGAATCCAATGATTTTGGACAGATTTTATCCAAAAATCCTTGAAAAACCTTAATCTGCCCCCTACCAGCTGAGCTGGAATGAGGGCCGCACCTTCATGCGGACTTAGGGGCAGACTTTGGTTTCCTAAATGGCTTGGATTTATTCCAATTTGAGGAAGGTTTCCAACTGGAAGCAGATTCCTTGGGAGGAGGATTGAGTTTTTGTTCCTTATTCTGACGAAAGGAACGAAAACGGTTAGAAGCCTTAGATTTACCCTTAGGTTTTTTATCCTGAGGCAAAAAAACTCCTTTTCCTCCAGTGATAGTTGAAATAATAGAATCCAACTGAGAACCAAATAAATTATTACCTTGGAAAGAAAGAGATAGTAATCTAGATTTAGATGTCATATCAGCATTCCAAGATTTAAGCCACAAAGCTCTTGTAGCTAATACAGCTAAAGACATGGATCTAACATCAATTTTGATAATATCAAAAATGGCATCACAAATAAAATGATTAGCATGTTGCAGTAAGCGAACAATGCTAGAAATGTCAGAATCCAATTCATGTTGCGCTAAATTTTCCAACCAGAAATTTGATGCAGCCGCAACATCACCCAAAGAAATAGCAGGTCTGAGAAGATGACCTGAATATAAATAGGCCTTCCTAAGATAAGATTCAAGCTTCCTATCTAAAGGATCCTTAAAGGGAAGTGCTATCTTCCATAGGAATAGTGGTACGTTTAGCAAGAGTAGAAATAGCCCCATCAACTTTGGGGATCTTTTCCCAAAACTCTATAGATTTTGCTGGTAAAGGATACAATCTCTTAAACCTTGAAGAAGGAATAAAGGAAGTACCTGGCTTATTCCATTCCCTAGAAATCATATCAGAAATAGCCTCAGGAATGGGAAAAACACCTGGGGAAACCACAGGAGGTTTAAAAACAGCATTTAAACGTTTATTAGACTGAACGTCAATAGGACTGGTTACCTCAATATCCAAAGTAATTAACACTTCTTTTAATAAAGAACGCATATACTCTATTTTAAATAAATAAGTAGATTTGTCAGTGTCAATATCTGAGGAAGGATCTTCTGTTTCAGATAGATCCTTATCAGAAGAGGATGAATTATTATGTTGTTGGTCATTTGAAATTTCATCACCTAAATGAGAAGTTTTAAAAGACCTTTTACGTTTATTAGAAGGTGGAAATGCAGACAAAGCCTTCATAATAGAATCAGAAACAAATTCTTTAAAATTTACAGGTATATCATGCACATTAGAAGTTGAAGGAACTGCAACTGGCAATGTACTATTACTGATAGAAACACTATCTGCATGTAAAAGTTTATCATGACAACTATTACAAATGACATTCGATGGAATAATTTCTACAATTTTACAACAAATGCACTTAGCTTTGGTAGAACCGATGTCAGGCAGCAATGTTCCAGCAGAAACTTCAGAGACAGGATCAGATTGGGACATCTTGCTTAATGTAAGAGAAAAAACAACATATAAAGCAAAATTATCTATTTCCTTAAATGACAGTTTCAGGAATGGGAAAAAATGCAAAAGCATAGGCCTCTTGATAGAGAAGAAAGCAGGAGGCAAACATCAATGGGGTATTGAAATAATGAAAAAAATTTGGCGGCAAGTATGACGCACAACGTAACAAACTTTTTTGGCGCAAAAAATGACCGGAAATGACACACTTGCGTCACTAATGACGCCGCCGTGTGAAAGGTCTCAGCGTCACGTATGACGCCAGAAATGACAAAGTTGTGTCATAAACGTATATTTTCGCGCCAAAAATGACGCAATAAAGTCTAGTATTTGACGCACCCGCGGGCCTAACACCCGCAATTGAAAAAAGTAGTCAAATGGAAAAAAGACTAAACCCCAGGTAAGAAATAAATTTCTTAAAGTGTTTACATTCCCAAATATGAAACTTATAGTCTGCAGAAGGAAATACATGAACCTGACTCATGGCAAATATAAGTACAATACATATATTTAGAACTTTATATAATTGCATAAAGTGCCAAACCATAGCTGAGAGTGTCTTAAGTAATAAAAACATACTTACCAAAAGACACCCATCCACATATAGCTATAGGTTTGGGAAACTTTGCCCCTCCTGGTAGGATTGTATATCCCATATGTCAGTAGCTCATGGACTCTTGCCAATTACATGAAAGAAATTACATAGTTGATGCAGAGTCTGGTTTTAACCCATAAAGGGCCTTAATCACCTAACATTCCTAAAAATTTTTTGAATAACGTGCTTTAAAACATCAGGTATGATGTTGTATCGATCAGGTAGTGTAAGGGTTACGCCCGCTTCACAGTGACAGACCAAACTCCCGTGTAACGCACCGCAAACAACCGCAAACAGTCCATTTGCACAACCACGAGATAGATAGATTTGATAGATAGATACATAGATTACATAGATCAATAGATGCAATATACATATGATAGATACAAATTACATAGATCAATAGATGCAATGTACATTTGATAGATACAAATTACATAGATCAAAAGATGCAATATACATTTGATAGATACGAATTACATCGATCAATAGATGCAATTTATATTTGATAGATACGATTGATAGATAGATTTGATAGATAAATAGATAGATTTGATAGATATATGATTTCCCTGACAGAGTATAACAATAAGACATGCGGTCTGGGACCCGTGGTGTGTTAAGTAGTATTATTCTTAGCAGTTTACTACCTGTTACTCCCCCTATCGGGGAAGGTCTATATGGGCTGCATTTTTGGAACAGGGAGATGGAAGAAGATGATTGGTCTGTGCTTTTACTTCAAATTTGGCCTAAACACAAGTGGCTGTCTCAAATCAGTCCGATTAGATAGATTTGATAGATAGATATACATAGATTGATAGTTAGATAGAATCGATAGAAGATAAATAGATCGATTTGATAGATATATAATTACCCTGACAAAGTATAATAATAAAACATGCGGTCTGGGAGCCATGGTAACTAGGTTGTGTTAAGTAGTACTATTCTAAGCACTTTAATCCCTGTAACTCCCCCTATCGGGGGAGGTCTATATGGCCTGCATGATTACCCCGACAAATTATAACAACAAGACATGCGGTCTGGGACCCATGGTAACTAGGTTTTGTTTATATTAGTACTATTCTTAGCACTTTAATCCATGTTACTCCCCCTATCTGTGTAGGTCTATATGGCCTGCATGATTACCCTGAGAAAGTATAACAACAAGACATGCGGTCTGGGACCCATGGTAATTAGGTTGTGTTTAGTAGTACTATTCTTAGCACTTTAATCCCTTTTACTCCCCCTATCGGGGGAGGTCTATATGGCCTGCATGATTACCCTGACAAAGTATAACAACAAAACATGTGGTCTGGGACCCATGGTAACTAGGTTGTGTTAAGTAGTACTGTTCTTAGCACTTTAATACCTGTTAGTCCCGATATCGGGGGAGGTCTAAATGGCCTGCATGATTACCCTGACAAAGTATAATAATAAAACATGCGGTCTGGGAGCCATGGTAACTATGTTGTGTTAAGTAGTACTATTCTTAGCACTTTAATCCCTGTAACTTCCCCGATCGGGTGAGGTCTATATGGCCTGCCTGATTACCCAGACAAAATATAACAATAAGACATGCGGTCTGGGAGCCATGGTAACTAGGTTGTGTTAAGTAGTAGTATTCTTAGCACTTTAATCCATTTTTCTCCCCCTATTGGGTGAGGTCTATATGGCCTGCCTGATTACCCTGACAAAGTATCACAACAAGACATGCGGTCTGTGACCCATGGTAACTAGGTTGTGTTAAGTAGTACTGTTCTTAGCAGTTTAATACCTGTTACTCCCCATATCGGGGGAGGTCTATATGGCCTGCCTGATTACCCTGACAAAGTATCACAACAAGACATGCGGTCTGGGACCCATGGTAACTAGGTTGTGTTTAGTAGTACTATTCTTAGCACTTTAATCCCTGTAACTCCCCCTATCGGGGGAGGTCTATATGTCCTGCATGATTACCCTGACAAAATATAACAACAAGACATGCGGTCTGGTACCCATGGTAACTAGGTTGTGTTAAGTAGTACTATTCTTAGCACTTTAATCCCTGTAACTCCCCCTATCTGGGGAGGTCTATATGGCCTGCATGATTACCCTGACAAAATATAACAATAAGACATGCGGTCTGGGACCCATGGTAACTAGGTTGTGTTTATATTAGTACTATTCTTAGCACTTTAATCCCATTTACTCCCCCTATCGGGGGAGGTCTATACGGCCTGCCTGATTACCCTCACCAAATATAACAACAAGACATGCGGTCTGGGACCCATGGTAACTAGGTTGTGTTAAGTTGTACTATTCTTAGCACTTTAATCCCTGTAACTCCCCCTATCGGGGGAGGTCTATACGGCCTGCCTGATTACCCTCACCAAATATAACAAGAAGACATGCGGTCTGGGACCCATGGTAACTAGGTTGTGTTTATATTAGTACTATTCTTAGCACTTTAATCCCTTTTACTCCCCCTATCGGGGGAGGTCTATACGGCCTGCCTGATTACCCTCACCAAATATAACAACAAGACATGCGGTGTGACCCATGGTAAGGTTACTTCCTTTTGCACAATAGAGTACAGGTATGGCATCGATTTTAGGAACCCGGAGATAATTTTTAGGAACCGGGAGATGGAAAAAGATGCTTGGACACCCAGTACAGCTCGTTCTCCTTCAGCCTTTTTAGACGAGGGTCCAGGACCCTCAACAGAAACAACAGCATGAAACACCACATATGCCATCCTTTTGAACAATAGAGTACAGGTATGGCATCGATTTTAGGAACCCAGAGATAAATTTTAGGAACCGGGAGATGGAAAAAGATGCTTGGACACCCAGTACAGCTCATTCTCCTTCAGCCTTTTTAGACGAGGGTCCAGGACCCTCAACAGAAACAACAGCATGAAACACCACATATGCCATCCTTTTGAACAATCCAGTACAGGTATGGCATCCATTTTAGGAACCCGGAGATAATTTTTAGGAACCGGGAGATGGAAAAAGATGCTTGGACACCCAGTACAGCTCGTTCTCCTTCAGCCTTTTTAGACGAGGGTCCAGGACCCTCAACAGAAACAACAGCATGAAACACCACATATGCCATCCTTTTGAACAATAGAGTACAGGTATGGCATCGATTTTAGGAACCCAGAGATAATTTTTAGGAACCGGGAGATGGAAAAAGATGCTTGGACACCCAGTACAGCTCATTCTCCTTCAGCCTTTTTAGACGAGGGTCCAGGACCCTCAACAGAAACAACAGCATGAAACACCACATATGCCATCCTTTTGAACAATCCAGTACAGGTATGGCATCCATTTTAGGAACCCGGAGATAATTTTTAGGAACCGGGAGATGGAAAAAGATGCTTGGACAACCAGTACACTTCGTTCTCCTTCAGCCTTTTTATAAGAGGGTCCAGGACCCTCAACAGAAACAACAGCATGAAACACCACATATGCCATCCTTTTGAACAATAGAGTACAGGTATGGCATCGATTTTAGGAACCCAGAGATAATTTTTAGGAACCGGGAGATGGAAAATGAGTCTTGGACACCCAGTACAGGTCGTTCTCCTTCAGCCTTTTTAGACGAGGGTCCAGGACCCTCAACAGAAACAACAGCATGAAACACCACATATGCCATCCTTTTGCACAATAGATTACAGATATGGCATTGATTTTAGTAACCCAGAGATCATTTTTAGAAACCGGGAAATTGAACAAAAAACCATGCTTGGACACCCAGTACAGGTCGTTCTCCTTCAGCCTTTTTATACGATGGTCCACGACCTTCAACAGGCACAACAGCATGAAACACCACATATGACATCCTTTTGCACAATCGAGTACAGGTATGGCATCGTTTTTAGGAACCCATAGATAATTTTTCAGAACCGTGAGATGGAAAAAGATGCTTGGTCAGTCCTCCTACTTCAAATTTGGGGCACTGCGCGTGCAATCTACTGTGCCACCAGATATGAGTGGTGTGTTAATGACTGAGTACTATTCTTAACAGTTTCATCACTGTTATGTGCCGTTTTTTGGTTTGGGTTTTGTAGCCACAGTGCAGCACCAGAGGCCAGAAAAACTTAGGCATGTCCAAATGCCTGAAAAATTCGGTATTGTTGCAGTTGCTGCTGTAGCAGCGGCCAGAAAAATTGATGTTTGTAAAACAGTTAGAAAGTGCCCTAAAACCTTGCGGCTTGAACACTAGTTGTTGGCGGATAAGTCACGCAAGTCATCCTGCATTCTAAGAAAAAATACGCCAACATGTGTACCAAGGCAGCTCATCTCCTCATCAGGCCTTTTTTACTCAATGCCGCCACCAAATTACTTCCATTGTCAGAAACAACCTTGCCAATCTCCAGTTGGTGCGGAGTCAGCCACTGATCCACCTGTGCGTTCAGGGCAGACAGGAGTGCTGGTGCGGTGTGACTCTCGGCTTTCAGGCAAGTCAACCCCAAGACGGCGTGACACTGCCGTATCCGGGATGTTGAATAGTACCTGGGGAGCTGGGGGGGTGCCGTTGATGTGGAGCAAAACGCAGCAGCAGAAGAGGACTCAGCCAAGGAAGAGGTTATGGAAGAGGTTAGAGTAGGAGGAGTAGAGGAGGTAGCACCAACTCCTCTGCAGAGCCACGCATTCCATGCTTGGCAGACGTCAGCAGGTTTACCCAATGCACAGTGTAGGTGATATACCTGCCCTGACCAGGTGTCCCAATAGATACAAATTTTTTGAAAGCCTCAGACTCCACCAGCTTGTATGGTAAAAGCTGGCGGGCTAAGAGTTCAGACAAGCCAGCTGTCAGACGCCGGGCAAGGGGGTGACTTTGGGAAATTGGCTTCTTACGCTCAAACATGTCCTTGACAGACACCTGACTGTGGGCAGATGACCAGGAACTGCTACGTGAGAGAGACTGAGTGGAGGATGGTTGAGAGGGGGCAAGGAGGACAGCAGTGGTTGACGTGGCTGAAGATGCTGGACCAGGAGGAGGAGGGCGGCTTTGAGTTTGTGTGCTGCTTCTACTCATGTGTTCTTCCTATCGGCGTTTGTGATGTGAGACCATGTGCCTTCGCAAAGCAGTTGTACCTAGGTGGGTGTTGGACTTCCCACGACTCAGTTTCTTTTGGCACAGGTTGCAAATGGCATCGCTGTTGTCAGAGGCAGACACACACAAAAAATGCCACACTGCTGAGCTCTGCGATGACGGCATTCTGGTGGTGTCAACAGCATGCGTTGATTGGCGTTGGCGTGCTGTCTGGCTGACCCCGGGTGCCGATGCATGCTGTCTGACTGTGCCACTAGCTCCTTGCGACGACCTCCCCCTGCTTCCAACTCGTCTCCTCCTCCTCTCTGTCACCCCATCTGAACTTTCCCCCTCTTCCTCTTCTCTTCCAGCAGGCATCCACGTGACATCCACGGACACATCATCATCAACCGCTTCACTTGTATCTGACACATCAACAAAGGAAGCAGCAGCGGGTACAACATCATCATCATCATCACTCTGTACCTCCATGTCTGTAATGCTGCCTGACTGAGACATATCACTGTTATCTACATCCTCTGTTAATGATGGTTGCGCATCACTCATTTCTTCCAACTGATGTGTCAATAACTCCTCTGACAGATCAAGTGAAGCGGCTGTGGTGCTAGTGTTGGTGGTGGCGACAGGCGGGCGAGTGGCACTGGTCACTTGAGAGGTGCCCAAAGCACAGCTGGAGATGGATGGTGCGTCAAGGTTAGGACTAGGAGCAAAAGCTGTAGAAGATTGAGTGTCCTGTGTTAGCCATTCAACTAGGTCCTCCTCAGAACTTTTCACGTCCCTGGCACCCGGCCTCTGAACAATGTGCATATTTGTAGGGTCTAAAGGAATCACAGAACCACGACCACGACGGCATCTGCGGGTGGCCTGCCTCTGCCTGTCATTTTTAAAAAAATGTACACTTACAATACTATTAAACAAATTATGAGTGGTGGCACTGGGCAAGTGGGCACAGTATACACTGTGAGCCTGACACAAAAAAGCAGACTGATGTTTCAAAGTCAAAAATGTTTCTTTTTTAAATATTAAAAGTACTGTGACAAATATGATTGGTGGCACTAGTTGGCTAGTGGGCCTGGCACACATGCTGGCAGGCAGGAAACTGCAATTCAATTGCACTAGCAGACTGATGATTCACAGTCAAAAAAAGTTTTAATTTTAAATATTAACACTACTGTAATAACAAATATGACTGGTGGCACTAGTTGGCAAGTGGGCCTGGCACACATGCTGGGAGGAAGGCAACTGCAATTAGATTACACTAGCTGACTGATGCTTCACAGTCAAAAAAGTTTTTTTTTTAAATATTTAAAATACTGTTATAACAAATATGATTGGTGGCACTAGTTGGCAAGTGGGCCTGGCACACACGCTGGCAAGCAGGCAACTGCAATTCAATTGCACTAGCAGACTGATGATTCATAGTCAAAAAAGTTTTTATTTTAAATATATTCAAAACTGTTATAACAAATATGATTGGTGGCACTAGTTGGCAAGTGGGCCTGGCACACATGCTGGCAGGCAGGCAACTGCAATTCAATGCCACTAGCAGACTGATGATTCACAGTCAAAAAAGTTTTTATTTAAAATATTTACAATACTGTTAGAACAAATATGATTGGTGGCACGTACTGTAATAACAAATATGAATGGTGGCACTAGTTGGCAAGTGGGCCTGGCACACACGCTGGCAGGCAGGCAACTGCAATTCAATTGCACTAGCAGACTGATGATTCACAGTCAAAAAGTTTTTATTGTAAATATTTACAGTACTATTATAACAAATATGATTGGTGGCACTAGTTGGCAAGTGGGCCTGGCACACACGCTGGGAGGAAGGCAACTGCAATTAGATTACACTAGCCGACTGATGCTTCACAGTCAAAAAAGTTTTTTTTTAAATATTTAAAATACTGTTATAACAAATATGATTGGTGGCACTAGTTGGCAAGTGGGCCTGGCACACACGCTGGGAGGAAGGCAACTGCAATTAGATTACACTAGCTGACTGATGCTTCACAGTCAAAAAAGTTTTTTTTTAAATATTTAAAATACTGTTATAACAAATATGATTGGTGGCACTAGTTGGCAAGTGGGCCTGGCACACACGCTGGGAGGAAGGCAACTGCAATTAGATTACACTAGCTGACTGATGCTTCACAGTCAAAAAAGTTTTTTTTTAAATATTTAAAATACTGTTATAACAAATATGATTGGTGGCACTAGTTGGCAAGTGGGCCTGGCACACACGCTGGCAGGCAGGCAACTGCAATTCAATTGCACTAGCAGACTGATGATTCAAAGTCAAAAAAGTTTTTATTTTAAATATTTACAATACTGTTATAACAAATTTGATTGGTGGCACTAGTTAGCTAGTGGGCCTGGCACACACGCTGGCAGGCAGGAAACTGCAATTCAATTGCACTAGCAGACTGATGATTCACAGTCAAAAAAAGTTTTAATTTTAAATATTAACACTACTGTAATAACAAATATGACTGGTGGCACTAGTTGGCAAGTGGGCCTGGCACACATGCTGGGAGGAAGGCAACTGCAATTAGATTACACTAGCTGACTGATGCTTCACAGTCAAAAAAGTTTTTTTTTTAAATATTTAAAATACTGTTATAACAAATATGATTGGTGGCACTAGTTGGCAAGTGGGCCTGGCACACACGCTGGCAAGCAGGCAACTGCAATTCAATTGCACTAGCAGACTGATGATTCATAGTCAAAAAAGTTTTTATTTTAAATATATTCAAAACTGTTATAACAAATATGATTGGTGGCACTAGTTGGCAAGTGGGCCTGGCACACATGCTGGCAGGCAGGCAACTGCAATTCAATGCCACTAGCAGACTGATGATTCACAGTCAAAAAAGTTTTTATTTAAAATATTTACAATACTGTTAGAACAAATATGATTGGTGGCACGTACTGTAATAACAAATATGAATGGTGGCACTAGTTGGCAAGTGGGCCTGGCACACACGCTGGCAGGCAGGCAACTGCAATTCAATTGCACTAGCAGACTGATGATTCACAGTCAAAAAGTTTTTATTGTAAATATTTACAGTACTATTATAACAAATATGATTGGTGGCACTAGTTGGCAAGTGGGCCTGGCACACACGCTGGGAGGAAGGCAACTGCAATTAGATTACACTAGCCGACTGATGCTTCACAGTCAAAAAAGTTTTTTTTTAAATATTTAAAATACTGTTATAACAAATATGATTGGTGGCACTAGTTGGCAAGTGGGCCTGGCACACACGCTGGGAGGAAGGCAACTGCAATTAGATTACACTAGCTGACTGATGCTTCACAGTCAAAAAAGTTTTTTTTTAAATATTTAAAATACTGTTATAACAAATATGATTGGTGGCACTAGTTGGCAAGTGGGCCTGGCACACACGCTGGGAGGAAGGCAACTGCAATTAGATTACACTAGCTGACTGATGCTTCACAGTCAAAAAAGTTTTTTTTTAAATATTTAAAATACTGTTATAACAAATATGATTGGTGGCACTAGTTGGCAAGTGGGCCTGGCACACACGCTGGCAGGCAGGCAACTGCAATTCAATTGCACTAGCAGACTGATGATTCAAAGTCAAAAAAGTTTTTATTTTAAATATTTACAATACTGTTATAACAAATTTGATTGGTGGCACTAGTTAGCTAGTGGGCCTGGCACACACGCTGGCAGGCAGGAAACTGCAATTCAATTGCACTAGCAGACTGATGATTCACAGTCTAAATTTTTTTTATTTTAAATATTTACAATACTGTTAGAACAAATATGATTGGTGGCAATAGTTGGCAGCAAGTGGGCTTGGCACAAACGCTGGCAGGCAGGCAACTTCAATTAGATTACACTAGCAGACTGATCTTTCCCAGTCAAAAAATATTTTTTTAAAATATTTACACTACTGTTATAACAAATATGACTGGTGGCACTAATTGGCAAGTGGGCCTGGCACACACGCTGGGAGGAAGGCAACTGCAATTAGATTACACTAGATGACTGATGTTTCTCAGTCAAAAAGTTTTTATTTTAAATATTTACAATACTGTTATAACAAATATGATTGGTGCACTAGTTGGCAAGTGGGCCTGACACACACACTGGCAGGCAGGCAACTGCAATTCAATTGCACTAGCAGACTGATGATTCACAGTCAAAAAAGTTTTTATTTTAAATATTTACACTACTGTTATAACAAATATGATTCGTGGCACTAGTTGGAAAGTGGGTCTGGCACACACACTGGCAGACAGGCAACTGCAATTAAATAACAATATCAGACTGATGTAAAAGTTTTTTTTTAAAAAGTTACACTAATGTTACAACAGATAGGAGTGATGGCACTCAGGATAGAAGTAGGCACAGTATGTGCTGGCAGCCTGACACACAGGCTGGCACTAGTAGCAGGCTGGCCTGGCAACTAAAATTAAATAACACTAGAAGACTAATTTAAAAGGTTTTTTTTTACAAAATTTAAACTAATGTTACACCAGATAGGAGTGGTGGACTGGCACTGAGGATGGAAGTAGGCACAGTATATGCTGGCAGCCTGACACACAGGCTGGCACTAATGGCAGCCAGGCTGGCCTGGCAACTAAAATTAAATAACACTAGAAGATGATTTTTTTTAAATTTACACTAATGATACACCAGATATAAGTGGTGGAAAAAAGAGCTATTAATCACACTATATGATGTGGGCCTGACACACAGGCCTGATGGAAAATGAAATTAGATTACACTAGCAAAATGATTTAAAAGTTTTTTTTTAAAATTTACAATAATGTTAAGCAGATATGAGTGGTGGCTGGCACAGCAATTAACCACAGTATATGCTGTGTGAGACTGACACACAGGCCTGATAGAAAATGAAATTAGATTACACTAGCAAAATGATTTTAAAGTTTTTTTTAAAAAAATTTACACTAATGATTGTTAAGCAGATATCAGTGGTGGCACAGAGCAATTAACCACAGTCTATGCTGTGTGAGCCTGACACACAGGCCTGCTAGAAAATGAAATTAGATTACACTAGCAAAATGATTTAAAAGTTTTTTTGTTTAAATTTACACTAATGTTAAGCAGATATGAGTGGTGGCTGGCACAGAGCAATTAACCACAGTATATGCTGTGTGAGCCTGAGACACAGGCCTGATAGAAAATGAAATTAGATTACACTAGCAAAATGATTTAAAAGTTTTTTTTTTAAATTTACACTAATGTTACACCAGATATAAGTGGTGGGAAAAAAAAGCTATTAATCACACTATATGATGTGGGCCTGACACACAGGCCTGATGGAAAATGAAATTAGATTACACTAGCAAAATGATTTAAAAGGTTTTTTTTAAAAATTTACAATAATGTTAAGCAGATATGAGTGGTGGCTGACACAGCAATTAACCACAGTATATGCTGTGTGAGACTGACACACAGGCCTGATAGAAAATGAAATTAGATTACACTACCAAAATGATTTAAAAGTTTTTTTGTTTAAATTTAGACTAATGTTAAGCAGATATGAGTGGTGGCTGGCACAGAGCAATTAACCACAGTATATGCTGTGTGAGCCTGAGACACAGGCCTGATAGAAAATGAAATTAGATTACACTAGCAAAATGATTTAAAATTATTTTTTTTTACATTTACAATAATGTTAAGCAGATATGAGTGGTGGCTGGCACAGCAATTAACCACAGTATATGCTGTGTAAGCCTGACACACAGGCCTGATAGAAAATTAAATTAGATTACACTAGCAAAATGATTTAAACGTTTTTTTTTTTAAATTTATAATAATGTTAAGCAGATATGAGTGGTGGCTGGCACAGCAATTAACCACAGTATATGCTGTGTAAGCCTGACACACAGGCCTGATAGAAAATGAAATTAGATTACACTCGCAAAATGATTTAAAAGTTTTTTTGTTTAAATGTACACTAATGTTAAGCAGATATGAGTGGTGGCTGGCACAGAGCAATTAACCACAGTATATGCTGTGTAAGCCTGACACACAGGCCTGATAGAAAATGAAATTAGATTACACTAGCAAAATGATTTAAAAGTTTTTTTGTTTAAATTTACACTAATGTTAAGCAGATATCAGTGGTGGCACTAATCACAGTATATGCTGTGAGCCTCACACACAGGCTGAAAGCCAGGCAAATGCAAAGTTCTAGCCCTAAAAAGGGCTTTTTGGGGTGCTGTCCTTACAGCAGAGATTAGATGAGTCCTTCAGGACTGTAGTGGACACTAAATACACTAGCCTAGCTATCTATTTCCCTATAATGTCTGCAGCGGCAACACTAAACCTCCTCTCACTAAGAAAGCAGGATCGTAATGAATCTAAAATGGTTGCTGCCCAGGAGCTGGGAGGGTCTGTGAGGGAGTGTCTGCTGCTGATTGGCTCAAATGTGTCTGAAGGCTGTGAGATACAGGGTCAAAGTTTCCTCAATGATGACGAATAGGGGGCGGATCAAACATTGCATATGTTTGCCCGCAGCGGCGAACGCGAACAAGCTATGTTCGCCGGGAACTGTTCTCCGGCGAACTGTTTGCGACATCACTATTAATAACTTTATTTAGTTGCGGGGGGCTCCGGGGGCGCCAGTATAGGGGGTAGAACAGCATAGTATAGTGTGAGTGCTTAGTGACAGGTTATCAATAAAGCTGTAGAAAAGCCGAAGAGCAGCAAGATCGATGTGTGATAACTATCACAGTCCGCTGCTCATCGCCCCGTACTTGGTGCACTGCTTTTGGACAGCTTTTTGATAACTTTGGCGAGCGTATTCAGGTCTGCGGCAGCGAGGTTAGGTGAACATAGGCGGGCGTATTGGGGCCGGCGAAGCCTGCAAAATACGGAGCTTCATAACTAGAGGCCCTTGTCTTCTGGTCTAGAGATAACCTAAGGGACAGATCTGTATAATCTCCCTTTCACTGGCTGAGCATGCACAATTGCACATCTCTCAAATGAAACCGAGCAAATGGAACAATGTCCACAGCTGCCACCATTAGACCGATCACCTCCATACACTGGGCAACAGAAGGAAAAGGCATCTCCTGTAAGGATCAGCAAGACAACATGAGCTTGTTTGTTCTGGTTTCCGTCAGGAAAATCTTCATCATGATTGAATCTATTACAGTCCCTAGAAACACTACTCTTGCTGCTGGAAGCAGAGAGCTCTTTTCCAGATTCACTTTCCACCCGTGAGACCGGAGGAAGGACAGTAACCTCTCTGTGTGAGAGGTTGCCTGAGAAAAAGGAGGGGGCCTGGACCAGAATATTGTCCAAATAGGGAGTCACTGCCACTCCTTTGGATCTGATCGCTACTAGGAGTGCTACTAGCACTTTCGAGAATATTCTGGGAGCTGTGGCCAGGCCGAATGGTAAAGCCACAAACTGAAAGTGGCGATCTAGAAAAGTAAAACTCAGAAACTTGTGATGATCCCTGTGAATTGGAACATGTAAATATGCATCCTTCATATCTATGGTCGTCATATACTGACCCTCTTGGAACAAAGGAAGGATCGTCCTAATTGTTTCCATCTTGAAGGACGGAACCTTGAGGAACTTATTGAGGCATTTCAAGTCTAAAATTGGCTGAAAAGTCCCTTCTTTTTTGGGGGACCATGAAAAGGTTTGACTAAAACCCCAGACCCTGTTCTAGCTTCGGAACAGGAACAATCACTCCCAGAGCCAAAAGATCTTCTACGCACTTTAAGACCGCCACTCTCTTTATCTGGTTTACAGATAACCTGGGAAGGTAAAATCTGCCCCTGGGAGGACAGCCTTTGAATTCTAAACTGTAGCCCTGAGAGACAATTTCAACTGCCCACGAATCTGGAACGTCTCTCAGCCAGATGTGTGAGAACTGAGAAAGTCTGCCCCCTAAAAGATCCAAGCCTTGATCGGGGATCGACCCTTCATGCGGACTTAGATTCAGCCACAGGTTTCTTGGCCAGCTTTCCCTTACTCCAAGAATGATTTGGCTTCCAGGATGATTTGTTTTTATCCTGTTTGGACAAAGGCAAAGAGGACTTTCCTTTGAAGTTATGAAAGGAACAAAAATTACTCATCCCTTTGGTTTGCTTCTTTTATCCTGGGGCAGAAAAGACCCCTTTTCCGCCAGTAATATCAGAAATGAGGTCTTCCCCTTGTAAGGAAGAGCCATTAACTTAACCTTAGATGAAACATCCGCTGACCAAGGCTTTAACCATAATGCCATTCTGGCCAAAACAGCAAAATTAGAAGCCTTAGCTCCTAGTCTAAGGACCTGCAGGACTGCATCCGCAATATAGGAATTGGCAAACTTGAGAACTCTAATCCTATCCTGGATCTCATCTAGAGGAGTGTCCTCCTGTAGAGATTCCATTAATGTGTCAAACCAATTTGAGGCTGCACAGGTCACCGTGGCAATACATACCACAGATTGCCATTGAAGACCAAGATGTACATAGATCTTCTAAAGATAGGCCTCCATCTTCTTATCCATTGGATCTTTGAAAGAACAACTGTCCTAATTATGTATTGTGGTTCTCTTAGCCAACGTGGAAATGGCACCCTCCACCTTGGGCACTGAAGTCCAAGGCTCCTTAATAGAGGCTTCTACTGGAAACATTTTCCTAAACAACGGTGACTGTGTAAAAACCACACCTGGCTTCTCCCACTCTTGGGCTATGATTTATTTAGCCCTATCTGGCACTGGAAAAACTTCCAAAGAAGAAGGAACATCAAAAAAACTGTTAAGTTTACTGGACTTCTTAGGCATAACTACCGCCTGAGCACCTGAGTCATCCAAAGTAGCTAAAACCTCCTTTAATAATACACGAAGGTGTTCAAGCTTAATCTGAAGAAAGAACCTTCACCGTCATAGAAAGGAATTACACTGTCCGATTCTGAAAACTCCCCTTCCGAGTGAGAGTCCCCCTCATCCTCTGATCTTAAAGGAACCTGAGGGTCAGCAACAGGAACAGAAAACCTGCTCTCTGAATTTTTAGATTTCCTCTTGTGCTTTCCTGAAAATCTGGGAAACTCGGCTAAAGCTGCAGATATCACTGTGGATACCTGTGCAGCAATCTATGCCTTAAAAAATTGCTCCACTCGGAGTTAAAGAGGAATCGCAGCACACAGTGTTAGATAGAGGCTTGGGACAAAATAGTAGAGGGCCCTGGAATCACCCAGACCGCATCCTCCTGAGAGACATTAGGCTCCACATTAAAATAAAATCTTTACCCTGTAAAGTCTGTTTAACACATGAGGAGCGAAACTGCATGGGAGCTACAATTTGGGCGTCTAAACATAGCAAACATGGATTAAACTGAGTGGATTCCTGATCCTTGTCAGACATAGCTGGTAGTTCTACAAACCCAAACGGTTATCTATTCAACTGACAAGTGTCAAAACTCCTATATTTTATTACCCTTAAACCTCAGAATAAAAATATACCTCCGCAAATCAGTGTGCTGAAGTGCCCTTACCACCAAAGAAAAACAGTCTGGTCCTCCGCTATTGAAGAGAAGATATATTGTAACTCTCAAAATTCCTCAGCTGCGACACGACTCTGCAACGAACAGGTCTGAGAGCAGGCCTGATGACACAATAGACGTCAGGCATGAAAAAACTTGCAGTGCATCGGAAGGAGGTGGCCATGGCTACAAGCTGCCCGCTTCTGAGAAAAAAATAGAACCATGACTAAGTTGCCAAAATAGCGCAGCTCCCAAAACACACAAGTTATGATAAAATCATAAAATGTCCCACAGATTCTCTCATTAACACTGTGCCTGCCCCATGTCAGTAGCATAACCCATCCCCTTGGTGAGCTAAACCGTCCCATTAATTTACCTTAGCAGTGAATCCTAAGTGCCCCTCTCCCACCAGGAAGAACTTGCACTTACCTGCATCCCTGTATGTCATGATGACAGCTCCTCAGTATGAGAGGACACCTTCTTCCTCACAGAGACTAGGATAAAATAGATAGCCAAGTAACCAACTTAGATATCTGAAGTCAGGCAAGTACTGCTTTGCAAGTTCCCCACCGCTTTAAAGCCACCACAGCTCGACCACTAAGACCAACGTGGAATAAGGCTATACCCTGTATCTTGATTGAAGTTTTTATCTTCACAAAAACACTAATTAATTACAAACTAAGACTTCACCTCCTCCATGCACAGAGGCAAAGAGAATGACTGGGGTTTATGGGTAAGGAAGTGATACTTAACAGTTTGTACTGTGGTGCTTTTTGCCTCCTCCTGCTGGTGAGGAGTGGTATTCCCAACAGTATTACAGATGAACCCATGGACTCACCACATCTTTAGAAGAAAGATGGATAATCCCTTTATTTACAATTTCCCAGTTTTGCACAACCAACACAGTTTCTGCAGACTGCCTCCTTATCTCAGCTATTTTGACAAACGTGCATTTCAGCCAATTAGTACTGACTCTTAAATAACTCCACATGCATGAGCACAATGTTATTTAATATGAAACACATGAACTAACACCCTCTAGCTGTGAAAAATGTCAAATGCATTCAGATAAGAGGAGGCCTTTAAGGGCTTAGAAATTAGCATTTGAGCCTACCTAGGTTTAGCTTTCAACTAAGAATACGAAAAGAACAAAGCACATTTGTTGATAAAAGTAAATCGGAACGTTGTTTAAAATTACATGCCCTATCTGAATAATAAAAGTTTAATTTGGACTTTAGTAGTATCCCTTTAAATAATCTCACCATCCCAGAGACCTTTAGATATTCGGCACCATAATGTCCATCCTCTGAGTGTTTGTTTGTTTTACAATGACATTGATTTTTCTATGTAAATCTGATAACCTTATTTTCCCTCTCACGTGCTGTACATAGGCACAGTTATCTGTTGTACTGAAGAGGTCCATATCTGTGTATTAGCTCTTGGGAACTTCATATCCTATATAATAAAAGGCCAAGTATGTTTGTCCAAAGCTGTCATGCGCAGTGGAGACTGCGCAAGGACAAACATTCCTGGCCTTTACCCGCAGCGCGCGACAGCTGTTATATTACAGCCGAGAGCTGGAGCTACTGAAGCTTCAGGCATCTGCCGCATGTGGAGCCGGAGCGCGATCGGTGCTCTTCCCCCATATGAGGGCAGATGCCTGATCGTTACAGACGGTGATACTGTGTGTGTCACCGTAACGATCTGCTGCTGGTGCTGGCAGGAGGTGTGGGCAGATGGCTCAGCAGTGGAGGGGGAGGAAGTGGGAGGGCCTTATGTTACAGAAAAAAAGGGAAAGGGAGGGATGGGGCAGCTACACTACAGAAAAGGGGTTTGTGGGGGGTACTAAATTGTG
Organism: Bombina bombina; assembly: GCF_027579735.1. Classification (NCBI taxonomy): domain Eukaryota; kingdom Metazoa; phylum Chordata; class Amphibia; order Anura; family Bombinatoridae; genus Bombina; species Bombina bombina. Next base: position 25,843,205 of record NC_069503.1, on the reverse strand, counting down.
ATTGCAGGAGGGGGAGGTGGTAGGGCCACTAAAATGTATATAAAAAATAAAATAAAAAAAGGGGTTTATAGGTACTGGCAGACAGCTGCCAGTAACTAAGGTGGCGGCAATTGTTAGAGGGGGAGGGTTAGAGCACTGTTTGAGAGGGGATCCGGGAGGTTGGAGGGTTAGGGGGATCCTACACTGCCGAAAAATAAAGATAGAGGGATAGGGGGATATGTATATTTATTTCCTTAAACATTTTGGCCGGTGTACACAGGGGCTTTAACACTAGTTATTCCTATAATCCAGTAGATTTTTTTCCCACTATATTTTATACAAAAATGCTTTGCATTTATCCTTCAATTAATAATATTATTTATAAATAAGACAGAATATTTATATCTAAGCAAACACTTACAGATATAGTATACATAGTGATTGCAATACCAAACCTCTTTTGCTATGGACTAAAAAGATGACTCACGTAACAAAAGGAAAGTATTCATAGCAAGTTGACATTATACCTTACAGTAAGATAACTCCTAGATCAAAAAGAAGCCACTAGGCCTAAAAAATACACAATTTTCAAACTTAAATTACAGGAAAATGGGGGGAAATAAATAACGGTAAAAGTAATAAATAAAACAAATGGTAGAGAACAGTCCTACAGATTACGGCTCCTTTAATAGAAAGAAAACATAATTTATGTAAGAACTTACCTGATAAATTAATTTCTTTCATATTGGCAAGAATCCATGAGCTAGTGACGTATGGGATATACAATCCTACCAGGAGGGGCAAAGTTTCCCAAACCTCAAAATGCCTATAAATACACCCCACACCACACCCACAATTCAGTTTAATGAATAGCCAAGAAGTGGGGTGATAAAAAAAGGAGTAAAAAGCATCAACAAAGAATTTGGAAATAATTGTGCTTTATACAAAAAATCATAACCACCATAAAAAGGGTGGGCCTCATGGACTCTTGCCAATATGAAAGAAATTAATTTATCAGGTAAGTTCTTACAAAATTATGTTTTCTTTCATGTAATTGGCAAGAGTCCATGAGCTAGTGACGTATGGGATAGCAATACCCAAGATGTGGAAGTCCACGCAAGAGTCACTAGAGAGGGAGGGATAAAATGAAAACAGCCATTTTTCCCTGAAAAATTAATCCACAACCCAAGATATAAGTTTATTCTCATAAACTGAAAAGAAAAACTTAAAACATAAGCAGAAGAATCAAACTGAAACAGCTGCCTGAAGAAAAAAAAACTGCTTCCGAAGAAGCAAATACATCAAAATGGTAGAAATTAAAAAATGTATGCAAAGAAGACCAAATTTCTGCTTTGCAAATCTGATCAACTGAAGCTTCATTCTTTAAAAACCTACGAAGTGGAGACTGATCTAGTAGAATGAGCTGTAATTCTCTGAGGCGGGGCTTGACCCGACTCAAAATAAGCTTGATGAATCAAAAGCTTAACCACGAAACCAAGGAAACAGCAGAAGCTTTCTGACCTTTCCTAGAACCAAAAAATATAACAAATAGACTAGAAGTCTTCCTGAAATCTTTAGTAGCTTCAACATAATATTTCAAAGCTCTTACCACATCCAAAGAATATAAGGATCTCTCCAAATAATTCTTAGGGTTAGGACACAAGGAAGAAACAACAATTTCTCTATTAATGTTGTTAGAATTCACAACCTTAGGTAAGAATTTAAATGAAGTCCACAAAGTCGCCTTATCCTGATGAAAAATCAGAAAAGGAGATTCACAAGAGAGAGCGGATAATTCAAAAACTCTTCTAGCAGAAGAGATGGCCAAAAGAAAGAACACTTTCCAAGAAAGTAGTTAATGACCAAAGAATGCATAGGCTCAAACGGAGGAGACTGTAAAGCCTTCAAAACTAAATTAAGACTCCAAGGAGGAGAGATTGATTTAATGACAGGCTTGATATGAACCAACGCCTGCACAAAACAATGAATATCAGGAAGTCTAGCAATCTTTCTGAGAAATAAAACAGAAAGAGCAGAGCTTTGTCCCTCAAGGAACTTGCAGACAAACCTTTATCCAAACCATCCTGAAGAAACTGTAAAATTCTAGGAATTCTAAAAGAATGCCAAGAGAATTTATGAGAAGAACACTATGAAATGTAAGTCTTCCAAACTCGATAATAAATCTTTCTAGAAACAGATTTACGAGCCTGCAATATAGTACTAATTAATGAGTCAGATAAACCTCTATGACTAAGCACTAAGCATTCAATTTCCAGACCTTAAAATTTAATGATTTGAGATCCTGATGGAAAAAAACGGACCTTGAGATAGAAGGTCTGGCCTTAATGGAAGTGGCCAAGGTTGGCAACTGGACATCTGAACAAGATCCGTATAACAAAACCTGTGAGGCCATGCTGGAGCTACCAGCAGCACAAACGATTGCTCCATGATGATTTTGGAGATCACTCTTGGAAGAAGAACAAGAGGCGGGAAAATATAAGCAGACTGATAATACCAAGGAAGTGTCAATGCAACCACTGCTTCCGCCTGAGGATCCCTGGACCTGGACAGGTACCTGGGAAGTTTTTTGTTTATATGAGATGCCATCAGATACATTTCTGGAAGCCCCCACATCTGAACAATTTGAGAAAACACATCTGGGTGGAGAGACCATTCTCCCTGATGTAAAGTCTGACGACTGAGGTAATCTGCTTCCCAATTGTCTATACCTGGGATATGAATCGCAGAAATTAGACAGGAGCTGGATTCCGCCCAAACAAGTATCCAAGATACTTCTTCATAGCTTGAGGACTGTGAGTCCCACCCTGATGATTGACATATGCCACAGTTGTGATATTGTCTGTCTGAAAACAAATGAACGGTTCTCTTTTCAACAGAGGCCAAAACTGAAGAGCCCTGAGAATCGCACAGAGTTTCCAAAATATTAATTGTGTTGTCAGAGATCCTCAAACAGCTCCCCAACCTGAAAAGACTTGCATCTGTTGTGATCACAGTCCAGGTTGGATGAACCAAAGAGGCCCCTAGAACTATACGATGGTGATCTAACCACCAAGTCAGAGATAGTCAAACACTGGGATGTGAGGATATTAATTGTGATATCCTTGTATAATCCTTGCACCATTGATTCAGCATACAAAGCTGGAGAGGTCTCATATAAAGACGAGCAAAGAGAATCACGTCCGATGCTACAGTCATGAGACGTAAAACTTCCATGCACATAGCTACTGAAGGGAATGACTGAGACTGAAGGTTCCGACAAGCTGAAACCAATTTAAATTGTCTCTTGTCTGTTAGAGACAGAGTCATGGACACTGAATCTATCTGGAAACCTAAAAAGGTGATCCTTGTCTGAGGAATCAAGGAACTTTTTGGTAAATTGATCCTTTAACTACAACAGTAGTTAAATCGTGTGAGATTCTGCAGAATGTAAAGACTGAGCAAGTACCAAGATATCGTCCAAATAAGGAAACACTGCACACCTCGCTCTCTGATAACAGAGCGTAGGACACCAAGAACCTTTGAAAAGATTCCTAGAGCTGCCGTTAAGCCAAAAAGGAAGAGTAACAAATTGGTACTGCTTGTCTAAATAAGAGAATCTCAGAAAATTGAAAGCAATCTAGATGAATCGGAATATGAAGATAATGCCCTTGCTGAACAAGAAGTAGAATAGACCTTATAGTTCACCATTTTGAAATTTGGTACTCTTACATATTGATTCAAAATTTTTAGATCCAAAACTGGTCTGAATAAAATTACTTTCTTTGGGACAATGAATAGATTTGAATAAAACCCCAGACCCTGTTCCTGAAACGGAACTGGCATGATTACCTCAGATAAATCCAGGTCTGAAACACACTTTAGGAAAGCCTGAGCCCTTACCAAGTCTGCTGGAATGCGTGAGAGAAAAAAAATCTTCTCACAGGCGGTCTTACTCTGAATCCTATTCTGTACCCCTGAGAGACAATATTCTAAATCCAATGATTTTGGACCGAATTGATCCAAACATCTTAAAAAAAAATCTTAATCTGCCCCCTACCAGCTGAGCTGGAATAAGAGCCGCACCTTCATGCGGAGTTAGGGGATGGCTTTGATCTCTTAAATGGCTTGGATTTATTCCAATTTGAAGAAAGCTTCCAATTGGAAACAGATTCATTGGGGAAGAATTAGGCTTCTGTTCCTTATTTAAGAACAAAAACGGATAGAAGCTTTAAATTTACCCTCAGATCTTATTGTGAGGCAAAAAACTCCCTTCCCCCCAGTGACAGTTGAAAATATTGAATCCAACTGAACCAAATAATTTATTACCTTGGAAGGAAAGAAATAGCAATCTGGACATAGAAGTCATATCAGCATTCCAAGATTTAAGCCACAAAGCTCTTTTAGCTAAAAAAAAAGATTTAACATCAATTTTGATGATAACAAAAAAAGGCATTACAAATGAAATTATTAGCATGTTGAATCAAGTTAACAATGCTAGACAAATCATGATTCGATACTTGTTGTGCTAAGGTTTCCAACCAAAAAGTTGAAGCAGCTGCAACATCAACCAAATAAATTGCAGGCCTAAGAAGAAGACCTGAAAATAAATAAGCTTCCCTTAGATAAGATTCAAATTTCTATCTAAAGGATCTTAACAAGAAATACTATCTTCCGTAGGAATAGTAGTTCATTTAGCAAGAGTAGAGGTAGCCCCATCAATTTTGGGGATCTTTTCCCAAAACTCCAATCTAATTGCTGGCAAGGATACAATTTTTTAAACCTTAAAGAAGGAATAAAAGAGGTACCCGGCCTATTCCATTCCTTAGAAATCATATCAGAAATAGCATCAGGAACTGAAAAAACCCTCTGAAATAACCACAGGAGGTTTATTAACAAAATGTAAACGTTTACTAGCGTTAAAATCAAGGAGGACTAGTCTCCTCAATATCCAATATAATCAACACTTCTTCAACAAAGAACGAATGTACTCTATTTTAAATAAATAAGTAGATTTGTTAGTGTCAATATCTGAGGAAGGATCTTCTGAATCAGATAGATCCTCATCAGAAGAGGATAATTCAGTACGTTGTCGGTCACTGGAAATTTCATTAACTTTATGAGAAGTTTAAAAAGACCTTTACATTAATTAGAAGGCTGGGTGGCAGACAAAGCCTTCTGAATAGAATCAGCAAAAAATTCTTATAAATTCACAAGTATACATTAGATGTTAAAAGAACAGCAACAGGCAATGTATTATTACTGATGGACACATTCTCTGCATGTAAAAGTTTATCATGACAACTTATTACAAACCACAGCTCGAGATATAATCTCCATAAGATTACAACAAATGTACTTAGCTTTGGTAGAACTGTTATCAGTCAGCAGGATATTAACAGTGTTTTCTGAGACAGGAACAAATTGAGACATCTTGCAAAATCTAAGAGAAAAAACAACATATAAAGCAAAATTATCAATTTCCTTATATGGCAGTTTCAGGAATGGGAAGAAAATGCAACAGCATAGCCCTCTTGATAGAGAAAAAAGGCAAGAGGCACATAGGAATGGGGTTTAAATTATGAATTATGAATTATAAATTATACCAGATATCATTTTGTTCAATCAAAAATTGTTTATGCACTATATTTTTCAGTGCTTTAAGTGATGGTGCTCGTTCGTTCTTCCATACTTTTAGGATCAGATTCCTACTTAATATAATTAACATTGAGAAGGTTTTACATTGTGTAACTTCTATTTTTTTAAAGTTTAAAAATAGAACAGGGTCTGTTTGTAATATCAACTGTTTGTTACAAATTTTGTTAGCCCAGTATGATACTATTCTCCAGAATTTTTGTAATTTTGGGCATGCCCATAGGCAATGAATTAGATTAGCTTTAATTCTGCTACATTTTTCACATTTGTATCCACTATGAACCTTCCCCCATTTAGACATTATTTCAGGTGTAATGTATGTCATCCATGTAATTTGAATATGCTGTTCGCGCAATGTTGTTGCCATAATGGCTCTTTCTACCATTCCTATGCTTTTTAAGATAATCTGTGTAGTCAAGTCCGGAAAGTACATGTCCTTCCATTTTGATGTAATTTTCCCCAATTGATCTTCATACTCTGTGTGTTTTATAATATTGTATAATAGCGATACAGAGAATTTACTATTTTTGTATGCACTGAATACTGGTATCAAAGTTGGATGATCCCATATTTTCCCATACAATCTTATAAGTTTCAAACAATAATCTCTTATTTGTAGATATGCGTAATAGTGCTTGTTAGGGGTTAATGTGAACCTGACTAGCGCCATCTTGTTTTTGGGCGCCATTTTGTTCCTCGCAGCCATCTTGTGATGATTAGCATCCATTTTGTAATGATTAGACTTTATTATAATGGGTTATTATGTAGGGCGAACTATGTGCATGTTATGGTAGTTTCTTTAGCTGTTCGGCCTTGTCAATGTACTTTGGCTGTACGCCCAGAAGAATATAATGTCAATAAGATGGTCCAGAGACCTTGTTGTCTCCGCAGATGTTAGCTTATTATGACTATGTGATTCTTGTTATGAGAACGTAATTTTCCAGCTTCACATTGTATCTTACTCTGTATAACTGTGTAAAATGACGCGGTCCTAACGTGTCATCCCCTTAACCCTGTATGCTGTTACTGTACACTATAAGAAATGCTTGCACTGTTCAATAAACATGATTGGCTTTAGATCATATTGCTGCGTGGTCTGAGTCATTCTAAGGGATCCTTATCAGATAATCTACATCTGCCTCAGGTGGTACAGTGGGCCCGTGGCTTCGGCCTGACCTGACACTTACCCCCCTGGGGAAACACCTTACAATTTTGGTGTCAGTTATGTGGGATTCGCCGTGGGTGAGTATGAGTGCTTTTACCATGCTTTCCTTCTGTGAATCTGAACCTAAATTTAGTCTGGTAATAGGTGTTGATAATATATGATAAAGGGTTAAAGGGGTTCCTGTGGTTGAGACGCAGGTTTGCAGAGGTTATAGTCCTGCCGGCAGTTGTGATAACCCCTCCAGCCAGGTTGATAGTCCTGGGCTGGTTTACGACAGGTATTGTGAGTCCTGTCTGTGATAAGCGCGCAAGAAATAAATGAATGCCATTTGACGGAGTGTTTAAGTTAAGCTCCCCCGGATAAGTTGGCAGTGAGTGAGTCTCACGTGTGTTAAAGTTTCCCATATTCATTCCCATAATAGAGTTTTGTTACCCACCTGAAGCTCATGTTGATATCTGATGCTTGCTTTGTTTTGTTTGTGTTTTGCTGCTATATAATTGCTTAGAAAATATTAAGTGGCTATGCATGTTATTATTGTGGCTATTATTGTGTTGAGAAATGGAATCTGCTTATAGATAAGAATGCACAGAGAAAATTACATGTATAAGGTCGGAAAAAAAAAGAGTTAATAGTTTCTGCAAAAGACAGAAATATTTTAAAACACTGTCAGTGAGTACTGCTGTGTGGTAAATAGAGAAATCTCTGTGTTAAAAAATGTAGCAGGCAAAGAAGGGGGGCCGCCACTGAGCGCGCACATAGATCAGAAGAGAAAAAAAAGGAAAAGAAACTGTTACAGCAGCTTCGTTTGTAAGACTTTTTATTTGCTTGCAGTAATGAAAAGGAAATTTTGTATATTGAGATGCATAATGTGTGATGGTCTGTCGGTTCTCACTGTGGTATGCATGTAACAGATTTACTTTAAACCAAAAACAGAATGTATTATTTGAAAATGATTGTCCCAATCCGTGCAAAAATTGCCATTTTGCGGGGGATTCGGAAAGAAAAAAACATTTTGAACTTGGTGACAAGTTAATCTTGTGGTCTTTTATATGTATGTGGTACGCTATGAAATAGATGTTTTTCTGAGAAAGGAAAAAAGGGAGTGAATCTCTGGTATGCGAGATGGAATGAGCTTGTGTGTCTGTATCGTTGTAAACATGTTTCTTTCTGTTTCTCTGCTGGGAAATCAGACGTAAGAAGGTATTTTGTAGTGTTATTTTTATATACCTGTATTTTAAAGTCAACAGCATGTTTTAAGTATGTGGCATTAATAAGCAGTTTTAGTTTTAAGTGATAATTGTTTTTCGGCATGTAAATATATGATATTGTTTTAGCAAGTGAAGTAACGGCTTTGAAAGTGGCTTTGAAAGTGCGATGGTGTGTGTGATTTTTTGTCATGCTTTGGTAAATATGAAACTGTTTCTGGTATGATTAATGGGTTAACGTATGTTGTATTTGTAAGGTCTGTGCGCGGAGTTGGTGCACACAATGAAAGATAGTTATAGGCTGTAATTGAAAGTTTATCTAAAAGTGCGTCCGTTTTTGTTGCAAGTAAATTAATCTGCAGGTCATGCTACAGTACAGAGGTGGAATTTGTGTGGTAAATCATACAAGCAGCCTAAATTTTGGTTGGGATATATATATGAGATTTACGTGATGAATGGTTAGTCCTTAAAGGGACAGTCCACTGTACAATTGTTTTTGTATTTGTGTATTTTCAATGACTTGTTATACAAGCTGCATAGTATAAAATGTAGGAGAAGTCGCATTTGTTAGTCTGTGTATAGCTGATGTAATTTGTAATGGGTTGAATTTCGGATAATCCTTATCTTATATTTGTCTGTAAAATCAGAGCTCAGTGCGTAGACGGAGCAATAGAAAATTGTCATTTTATTATTTAAAGGACCAGTGCAATAACATTGTATTAGTAGTTTGCAAAATATATTTTAAGAGACCTTTCTTTGTATATATTTATTTTAAATCTGCCATTTAGATAGCAGATATTTCTTTTTGCAGTATAACTTAATTCTCTCTGTAATGCAAACTGAAGTGATAAGTTGTCTACAATTTTAGTGTAGCGATCTGTGAGACTAGCGAAAAAACACAAGAAAAAACAGAGGAGTGAAAATATTTAAAGGGATACAGGCAAACTGATATAACATCTGAGAATTTAAGGGCATATTTACAGAAAAGACAATGAGGTTTGCTGTAAGCCTAAACACTAGTATATTTCACTGTGTTAGCAGTTTCAATTAAAGATTATTTTTTAGTTTGGGTAAAATGTCCCTTTAACTAGCCTGCATCCCGCTGTGAGTGCGTTCTTATGCTGCTTATGCTTGCTTAGGCTATTTAATGAACGTCAGTATACATTTTTATTATAAGGATCATTGGGAATAATTTAAAGGGGAAATTGTATTATTATTCTTTTGTAGAAAGCTTATTTTTGTGTTATATGCAGTTGTTATATTTGGCTGGAGAGCTGCAGAATGGTGAATATCAAATTATACACAACGTTAAATCCAATAATTTTGTTGTGGTTCAACTAATTAGTATTTATCAAGTTTTAGTGTGAATTTTATATTTTTTTTTTATAAATTTTTATTGAGGAATTGTTCAATACAACTGAAAAATATACATGAGATACAGTGAAAATTAAGATACAGTCTTTCTTTGATGTCAGATTTATCCTCATTTCGATCCCAAGTGAAAACATTGTTGACCACTCTTGGGTCTACAGGATTAATATAATGACTGCTAAGGGATTTTTAAAAAAAAAAAAAAAAAAAAAGAAAATAAGAGAAAATATCAAAATAAAACAAAGGGGAAGGAAAAACAGAGGGAACAATTAATGAACTTGCTCATCATAGAAAAGGCTACATAAAAGCCACAGCCTAGCTTTAAGTCAATCATATTAATAACCTGGGAGTGAGACATATCCTGCAAGGATTTTGGTCATTTATATAAGTAGTATAGTTAGTGTTTGAGCCGTTGTGTGACGATGCTGGTAATTAGTATGAGGGCATAGAGCTGAGATCTCTCGGAGGGGCATTATTTGGTATGTGAACCAATAATCTATTCCATAATCATAGTGATTGGCGCCAAATACGTTAGGGACATTAAGTTAAAAAAAAAGGTTGCATGGCGATGTTACTGATAGGCTAGGGGAAGACTAAATGTAGTAATAAAATCAGGTGTATTATTTTGCGTTTTGTAAATACTATGGCTCTAAACGACTCGCAAAGCTATATTTATACCTGTCAGATCCTCTTTTGCCTCCTTCCTATTGGCCCCTTACATCCTCTCTACCCTATTTAACATCCTGAACTACCATTCCTTATTGCTGGATTATTGTATACACAACCCCTTGTGTACCCTATGAGCCAATCCGGCTCCAAGCTCACCTCCGTTGTATCCTGACGCTGTGCACAATCTCCCTGTCAGTTCTGTGCTTCACATCGAGTGAGACGCTGCCTGTGTCTCACTCGCTGACGTCATCAGCTATTGCCGCTCTCAGCTCAGAGGGAACAGCCGCTTCAGCTCACATCACACAGACACGCTGTATGTCTGATCTCTGCTCACGGTCAAGCCTCTACAGTTAGCCTTATCTCTGCAGGAACCGTCTTCACACTTATGCTGGAACTAGGAGCCAGGTTGTATGCAGGGCTAAAGCTGTTATTTACGATTTCTCTTGCAAAGCATTGACATTGTTTCTCTGAACCATATCTTACGAATCTTTGTGTTATACTTATATCCTGCCTATTGAGTATAAACTGACTTTGTGTCTGATCCACAACTCTCTCTTTGGCACATAATAACTTCAGAGGGGTTAACTTATCAGCTGATGTGAGATAGCACCTCTGACACATATACAAGGTATATTATATTCTGATTACCAGGAATATCCTAGTGGCTTATAGAAAATCCTCTTAAGTGTAAAATAAATAAAAAATTGCTGATATAATAATCCAGCCTAAATCTAGAGGTTATAAGCAATTATGGATGTGAATGATTTAGCAAATCAGGTTACCACTCTTTCACAACGTATGGATACTATCACTCAAACACTCAGGGAGGTACAAACTGAAAACCAGGTACTGAAAGATTGTTTTAGAGAGTTCTATACAGCTAAACCTGCACATACAGAAGTACTCCCTGAGCCTCAGGTTTCATTGCCAGACAAATTCACTGGTAATAGAGCTACATTTAAAGAGTTTAGAAACGCTTGCCTTTTATTGTTTGAACTTAAACCAAGAACATATAACAATGACAGAATAAAGGTTCTAACAACAATTTCTTATTTGAGGGGTGAGCCCCGTGCTTGGGCGGACAGCCTGTTTGAAACACAAAACCCCATACTAAATTCCATACAGGAATTCTTAACAGCATTTTCTTTGCTCTATGATGATCCATTCAAGCAGGAGTCTGCGGAAACCTCCCTAAGGGCCCTGCGACAAGGCAGACAACCAGTTGAGAATTACATCTCATAGTTTAAAATATATGCAAATTGACTCTAAGTGGAATGAACCTTCACTTAAACATCAATTTAGAGCTGGGCTCTCTGAGGACATCAAGGACGAACTGTCACGCACAGGTGTCCCAGAGAGATTGGAAGATTTATTCATCCACTGTACCACTATTGACAGAAGGTTGCGCGAACGCAAACAAGAAAGGGCAAATAACCCACCAGCTACTTACAGACGCTATAATCCTCCCTCAAGTCTTCCTAAGGAGTCTGAATCTCCCATGGATATTGGCTTCATTAGAGGCCCCCTCTCAGCAGAGGAAAAAGGAAGAAGAAGAGCACATAGATTGTGCATGTACTGCGCTGCCCCAGAGCATGATGTGAATGCCTGTCCTTTGTTAAAGAAGACGAAATTAGGTAAGAATATTACAAATTCTCTTACTTTATCTTTGACAAAGCTAACACGACCTCATATATCTATACCTCTTACCTTACAGTGGGATCAACACAGTATAAAGATTGACGCAGTTATCGATACTGGCGCCTCAGGGAATTATATAGATTTTGACCTTGTAAATAGTAATAAAATACCTTCACAAGCAAAACAGTCTCCTGTCTCTATTAATTTGGTGGATGGCTCTACTCTTTCAACAGGGCCCATAACTTTAGAAACCATACCTTTACTTATGCACACTAACACTGGACACCGGGAGTCAATCAGCTTTGACATTATACCAAGTCCCCTTTATCCTATTATCCTTGGACTCTCCTGGTTACAAATACATAAACCTGACTTTGATTGGGAGCATACGACTGTTATTCTATCTTCATCATATTGTTCACAGACATGCTACCCCATTAATAACATATTACTCTCAACCACTGTCACATTACCAGACGAATATTCTGACTTTCAAGATGTCTTTAACAAGGTTGATGCACAAACACTCCCCCCACATAGGCCGTATGACTGCCCTATCGACCTATTGCCAGGGGCAACCATACCTGTAGGACACATATATCCTCTCTATAAACCCGAATTAGATCATTTAAAACTTTATTTGCAAGAAAATCTTGCAAAGGGTTTTATAAGACCTTCCACTTCTCCAGCCGGGGCTGGTATCTTTTTTGTAAAGAACAAAGACCTGTCACTTAGACCAATCATTGATTATAGGGAGCTTAATAAAAGAACTAAGAAAAATCGCTACCCTTTACCGCTCATTCCTGAGCTAATTGAGAGATTACGCACTGCAAAGGTCTTCACAAAGTTGGACCTTAGGGGGGCTTATAATCTCATACGAATGAGGGCTGGAGATGAATGGTTAACAGCTTTTAGAACTCGTTATGGCCTGTATGAGTATACAGTCATGCCTTTCGGGTTATGTAATGCTCCAGCTACATTTCAGTGCTTCATAAATGATATATTTAAAGACATTCTAGACAATTTCATCGTTGTATATCTTGATGATATACTTATATTTTCTGACAACCAACAAGAACATATCACACATGTAAGAACTGTACTAGCACGACTCCGTGAACACAGATTGTATGCGAAATTAGAAAAATGTGAGTTTAATAGCTCGCAAGTCGCATTTTTAGGTTATGTCATATCTAATAAAGGCATTAAGATGGATGACTCTAAAATCCAAGCCATTACTAAATGGCCTACCCCAAAAACCAGAAAAGAGGTGCAAAGATTCCTCGGTTTTGCTAATTTTTATCGTAAATTTATTAAAAACTTCGCTCATACTGCCAGACCCCTTACTGACTTAACAAAACATACTCAACCATTCAACTGGACTTCGGACTGTCAAAAGGTTTTTCAGAAATTGAAAACTGATTTCACCACCGCACCTATACTTACATTCCCTGATGCAGATTTGCAATATATTGTAGAGGTCGATGCTTCAGATTACGCTCTGGGGGCAGTGTTGTCACAAAAACAATCGCTCACTGACACTATGCATCCTGTTGCCTACTTGTCCAGGCTCATGCTTGCAGCTGAACGAAATTATCCCGTTGGGGAGAAAGAATTGCTAGCAATAAAATCAGCATTTGACCAGTGGAGACACCTCTTGGAAGGTGCCAAATTTCCCACTATCATTTTAACAGATCATAAGAATTTGCAATATTTGCAACAAAACAGGACGTTGTCTGCCAGACAACTCCGGTGGAACTTGTACTTCTCTCGCTTCAATTTTATCATCATGTACCGCCCTGGGATCCGTAATGGCAAGGCTGACGCCTTATCCAGAAGGGACACTAGACCACCTTTGACTGATAACCCAACCTGTATCATCCCTAGATCAAAATTCTTAGGCATGATTGTGAACTCGGATCCAGCTTTCCAGAAATCTCAGCTTGAGGATCCCACGAAACCTTTCCATCTGCTTCACAAGAAACGAAATGGTCTTTACTTCCATGGTAATCAGCTTTATATTCCGCCAACCTACAGGACCACTCTTCTTCATACTCATCATGACTCTCCTCTTACAGGACACCTTGGAGAATGGAAAACTCTGAATCTTCTTAGACGACACTACTGGTGGCCCGCTATGACCACGTCAGTACACGAATACATCACTCATTGTACCACTTGTGCGACTACCAAACCGTCTCATACTTTCCCAGTTGGCCTTCTACAGCCTTACCCAGTCCCGGACACTCCCTGGTCTCAACTCGCAATGGATTTCATTGTCGATCTTCCAAAATCATCCTCCTACACCTCCATACTTGTAGTTGTTGATCTCCTGTCAAAAATGGCTCATTTCTTACCGGCGGTTGGCACACCCACCGCACAACAAACGAGTGACATGTTCATCAAAGAGATAGTCCGCTTACATGGCCTACCCTTGGTCATTTTAACCGATAGAGGATCTCAATTCACTTCCCGCTTTTGGAGACTACTTTGTAGGACTTTACAAATTTCTCAAAAACTCACTACTTCTTATCACCCCCAGACTAATGGGCAAGCTGAGCGCACGAATCAGTGGTTGGAACAGTATCTCCGCTGTTTCTGTTCCAATCAACAGGATTCTTGGGCCGACCATCTTGCATTGGCAGAATTTGCCTACAATAATGCCACTAATTCATCAACTGGGTTCAGTCCGTTTTTTATCAATCATGGTATCCACCCTAGAATTAGCTACCTGCCCTACTTGCCTTCACCAAATCCGACAGTTAACGATACTGTCAATGATATTTCAGAAACCTTTGCTGTAGCCCAGAACAATATCAAACATGCTCAAGCATCCCATAAAAAGTTCTATGATTTGCGACACACACCTCAACCTCAGTACCAGGTTGGTCAGCTAGTCTGGTTGTCTACCAAAAACCTTCGCTTGCATACCCCATCACGGAAGTTGAGTAAACTCTACATTGGTCCATTCCCAATTCTGGCAATCAGAAACCCAGCAACGGTCACCCTTCGACTCCCTGACTCATACAAGATTCATCCCACTTTCCATGTCTCCCTGATCAAGCCATGTCTTTCTGCCCATATACCGTCTAATGCCGTTTCACATGATGTTTCCCAGGATGTGGAATATGAAGTCCAGTCTATTCTGGACTCCAGACGCCGTGCAGGTCACTTGGAATATTTGATCCATTGGAAAGGGTATGATCACACTGAGGATTCTTGGGAACCTGCATCCTCTGTTTCTGCACCTCGTTGTGTTTCACTGTTTCATCGCCGGAATCCGGATCGCCCTAGTCCTTGAACCCTCGCTGTGGGTTTCCTTGGGGGGGGGATGTGTCAGATCCTCTTTTGCCTCCTTCCTATTGGCCCCTTACATCCTCTCTACCCTATTTAACATCCTGAACTACCATTCCTTATTGCTGGATTATTGTATACACAACCCCTTGTGTACCCTATGAGCCAATCCGGCTCCAAGCTCACCTCCGTTGTATCCTGACGCTGTGCACAATCTCCCTGTCAGTTCTGTGCTTCACATCGAGTGAGACGCTGCCTGTGTCTCACTCGCTGACGTCATCAGCTATTGCCGCTCTCAGCTCAGAGGGAACAGCCGCTTCAGCTCACATCACACAGACACGCTGTATGTCTGATCTCTGCTCACGGTCAAGCCTCTACAGTTAGCCTTATCTCTGCAGGAACCGTCTTCACACTTATGCTGGAACTAGGAGCCAGGTTGTATGCAGGGCTAAAGCTGTTATTTACGATTTCTCTTGCAAAGCATTGACATTGTTTCTCTGAACCATATCTTACGAATCTTTGTGTTATACTTATATCCTGCCTATTGAGTATAAACTGACTTTGTGTCTGATCCACAACTCTCTCTTTGGCACATAATAACTTCAGAGGGGTTAACTTATCATCAGCTGATGTGAGATAGCACCTCTGACACATATACAAGGTATATTATATTCTGATTACCAGGAATATCCTAGTGGCTTATAGAAAATCCTCTTAAGTGTAAAATAAATAAAAAATTGCTGATAATACCTTCTCGCTGCTTCGGCCGTTAGCCGCGAGAATGTGATCAACCTGTTGCTTGTCGTATTAAGCATGAACGCAGCAAACTGCCTTTTATCTCATATCCTGCATTCGATATATAGAAATCTAATGTACTGCTTAGGCATTGCATATGGCTAAGTGATGAGAGTGTCCATGTATCTGAGAACATATCTTAGCAATTCTCCTATTACGTAAAGATAGTTCATTTACATATATAGTTACACCAGCCTAATATCACAGATTATATGACCTAAGTTACAGGAAATGCGGGTATTCTTCATTCATTAACCATTTTCTTAAATTGACCATATCTTAACCCTCAAGGCGTGTGTGTTAGTATCCACATGCAGATTACACTCAAAGATAACTCATAAACAAACAAAAACAGCAAACCAATATTATTAAAGGACCCGGAGATATTATAATTAGATATACAGGTTTCGGGGAGTCAAGATGTTAGAGTTCAGATGGCCCTTCATCCCCATGATTTTGTGAGCCAGTGTGGGAATATTCCCTCAGGATCACATGGATCGCTGGGCTTATAGTTAGTAAAATAGATCCAGAGAGGGAGAGTACCTTGTGTGTCCAAAGATTCAACCATGGTCAGTAGATAGGTCTGCATGGTTTGGAGAGCCCCCGGCAAGTCGCTGCAAGTGTCATGGGTGTGATCCAGTTTTTCGGGTATAGAAAATGTCCATTTTTCAGCTGCAATCCCCCGGGGGCCCCCACCGAACTCCCGTACAGCCTCAACAAGCAGACTATGTCTCTGTCGCAGCCAGAACCTTTTCATCGTATTGGGGTGATCCAAAGTCCCTGGTTTTATGACACTCTTCATCCTCACTGATAGTGCCTGTGGTCTGCTTTTTATTTCCTGTGCCGCGAATACTTGTTGCTGCTCAACAGGCTTAGTATTGTTTGAGGGCTCCCCTAGTTTGAGGCTCCTGTTTGGGGAAATCTCTCTGATGCTGTCCTCTGTAGTAGGAGTAAGACGCCTCATTAGCACATCAAAAGGAGCTTTATCCATAAGCTGCTGGAACAGTAAGTCGATTTTGCGCCAAATATCATTGTAGTTATCTTGGGGGCCTCCCTCTCCTGGATCGGCCATCTTAGTTGCGTAATGTCTGTCCCTGCTTATTACTTGTTCACTCAGGGTTTGCAGTGTGGGTATTTTGATACCGGAGCTAGTGGCTTCCCTCCGCTCTGTGCAGTGATGGTGTGAAAGTCAGTAACGCAGAGACCTGCTGCCAGCACTGATAACCCGGTAACACCGGGGGGGGATCGTTACCTATAAATAGGCCACCGCCTTAGGTCTTGCTCTTCCGAACTGTGGCCCTGAAGTCATGAAAGCAGAAGTCAAAAGTTGCAGTATAGCCACTACGATTGCCGTGACCACTGCTCTTTAAATTATAACTGAGATGTAGCTGCTCAATGCTCTTAAATCGGTGGATTTTAGAGGAATCTTTCGGAGCCTGCAGTAAATGCGTCCTACTAGGTACGCTGCTCGGACACGCCCCCGTGAATTTTATATTTTTAAGCAGTAAACAGTGTTTTTCCTTTAAGTAAAAATGAAACTTTGAGCTTACCTTACTATCCTTGAGAAGAATGATAACACTGTGCATGTTTTGCTTTTCTTGAAGAAGAAAAAAAAAAAAAAAGTTCTCTCGTGTTTGGCTTCGTCGCAGAGAGAAAGATTTGTACTTTACATTTAAAGCGGCAGTACTGGTGTTCTATGTTATAAAAAAAATTATAAATATAAATTGCTCACTACAAAGAAACCAGTATTTATATTATATTCTGTCACAGAATATAGCTTAAAACTGATAATTTAATTTCTGTGGCCTTCTGCTGTCAAACTGTATCTCACACATATTACAAAACTCTTTGTTATTAAAATAACCCCCACTGCGTTCAATAAATAAATGAGATATTATTTAATGAAGTGATTTAAGTGACACTTTAAAATATATATAGTTATTTGGTTACTAACTAGTCTACCACTATAATTGCAATGAGTTTGATTGCTGCTTAGCAGCTAAGCCGTGGTCTATAATGTGTCTACAATAAACACCCCTATATTAAGGCAATAGGGGATGGCAAACAAATGATGCACAATTTATCTGATTCTACTGCATTTACATAACTTGCTAATTTATCTGATTATAGTTTTGACATGCCTTGTGTCTAGGGGCCTTCTTCCACCACACAGTTTTATTTATATGGCTTACGTGTATTTTGTCTCCTGGTGTTGCAAAGAGATTTAAACAGCCTGTGATAAGAGGCAGCCTTCAAAGGCTTAGAAATTAGCATATGAGCCTACCTATGTTTGGTTTAATCTAGGAAAGTTGGTTAAAATTAAAAGTCCTATCTGAATAATGAAATTTTCATTTCTACTAGTATGTCCCTTTAACAGTGGATTTGCTTGGTGCATGCGGCAGGAGAACGGTGGCTGTACCATGCTTATCTGATCTTTCCCAAATAAGCGCAATTTTATTTGTACAATCTGCAACTGAAGTTTCTTGAGCATCTGCAGTGATTGCTTTATTTGTGTGATATCAAAGTTTGGTACATAGTAGACGTTGCAGAGCCAGGGTATAGATGGTTCTTATGGGATGTTTTTAATTGTTTGTAGTGTTTTGCGAGTGTTGCATTTCAGTGAATGTCAGAATATGTGTTGAATTTTAGGCTAATTGTGGTTGTTTGAAATTTGTATCGGCAGCTAATGTTTTGTTTTGTGAAAGACAAGAACAATTGGTTTTCAATGTTTGTTTGTTATGTTTTTCTCTTTTGTGACTACGTGTGGAAGCGTGCTGTATGGACAGCATATTGAATTGTGAAGTGTATTTGATTTTGCTTGCTATTGAGAATTGTCTCTGCATGAGTAGAGTGCATGATTTGTCGTTTAGTCTCTTGTTATGTTGTGTTTGCGTGTCACATGAGATGTTTCACGCAAACAAGGGGGAATTATTGATGAGTATTGATGAATATCTTTATGTAATGGGGGTGATTGTTTTTAGGAGGTGAACCTAAAACGTTTTGAATCTCCTCTTACAATGTTATTGCATAAACCACCAGCTGTGCCCTAAATTTCCCTGTCCTTGTCTTGTCCCTATGCAGGATGCACTACGTCCCTAGGATTGTCTAGAACTTTCCTTCATTGGGAATCTGGCCACGGACATCATCTACCTTGATGGCCACCCCGGTCGTAGCCTGTAGACCCAGACCCCACTCCTTTTTTTTCCCTCCCTGGTGGATTAGATCTTTTTATTGTCTTTCTGTGTTGTATTTTGCTCTCATATTTCAGACGCCTAAAATGTTTTATTTTTCTATTTGGTTTTTAACACTATATTTGTATTTGCAGGATGAGAGTATGCAGCTGTATCCAGAGATTAAAAGACACTAACTGAATTATTTTTGAGTTTCCATATTTAGGTCAAATCTGTACAGGCAAAATTCCATAAGTGCACTCTTCAAAAGATTAAAGATTGAAAGCAAGCAAACCTTTAAAGAAAGAAAAGATGAAGATGAAAGACCTTTTGTCAAGCTTGTTTTAACCACCATACTGCAGTAAAAGTTGCTGAACTATCTTTGGATCCATTCTTTGCTTTGCATGCTATACCAGCCCCAGAACTGGACTCTGGGTAATCCATGACTGTTTCCTCTGATGTGTGTCTTCAGGACATAAAGACTATCCTTCTCTGGACTGTGCCTTGCCGCTCGATATGGAGGACCTGTTATGCAGGGTCAACCAATTAAATTAGGGGAGTATTGTTTTAACTCGATTCCTTATATTGCTTGTTTTGTATTCTCTTGTATTTGTTTTATTTTTATTGATCAAATTTGGTATAAGAGATCATATGCTTTATTGGTATTAGTGCACATTGTAGTTTATGTGCTTAACATAGTAACCCTTTAGATAAATGTAACTGTGAACTTTGCAGTATTGTACCCTATTGAATGACCCACTGAGTATAAAAATATGTTTAAGGAAAATGCTGCAATATATCATAATATTTTAGACCCTTCACCCTCTAGAACATAAGGAGGACACGTCTCAGCTAGAAGTTTATATTAAATATACGGAGAAATATTTGTTTGGGGAATAGCATAATTATAGTTTATGAAAGCAAATGTATTTTTCCCTTTTATTAATTGGTATGGTATCTGCAAAGTGAATTTGGTCATTCCTGATGTTTGTCAAAGAGAGTAATTATCTTACCATAAAGATGTGTTTACCTTTAAAAGAGTTTGTAGTTTTAAATGATGTTCTGTTTGTATGCTTTCCTCATACAGGAGTGTGAGAGAATTTAGGTTGCATAAAATAATTAGTAAACTAGTAGTGTTTATATCAGATGAGATTGTTGAATATTAGGATCATGGTTGGAGAATTATAAACATTATAGATAGCAGCCATGCAGAATAAAGCAACACGAGGTTCTTTTATTTTTAGAAGTTCAAAGTGACACTGTAAAGAAATTCATTTATTTTTATTGACTGTTTTCTTTTTTTCCATTTTTGCTACAGGGCAGGCCTTAGCATAAGTTTTAGCATAACCCTTCAGGCCCTTGATGAAGTCTGGCAGGTTTTCACTTGCTTAGTATTCATGAAATATCATTTAAGAGTGTATAGAGAAGTTGTAAATTATTCTCTGAGAAATATCAATGTATTTAGTTTGTATTATATATCAACAATGTTTTGTTTGATTTTAAATGACATAGGATGAAAGTGACGTTTTATTTGGACATAATTGTGATTGTATTGCGGTGTGTACTCATCCTGTACTGTTTCTGTTTGCTTCCTAGACTCCCTGTGACTCGAGTGTTTGCTTGCCATGGGTATCCACTGGTTGCCTTGTCTACCCCATGAACAAACCATTAGATTTCCAGCATCTCCCTGCGGAAGAACCGTGGATAAGCACCCCTACTGCAAATGAACTGTTGGAGAACTGTATTATAGCAAAGTGTCAAGGTGCAGCGCTCTCAAATGGACAAAGACTGTTCTTAAAGTGCTCAGAGGCCACCTAGAGACAGTTGTGCTGTTGCTATGTCATGCTTTACTGTGGAGAAAGAACTGTTGGACATATTGGGGGGTGCTAGCAATGCAGGTGGAGAAATAAACAATACAGCGTTGTTTGGGGGTAGATGGGGGGCTGGTTGGGTAGACCGGTAGTTTTGGGAGGGCTGGAAGATAGATGGAAGGTATTGGAGGGGCTGTACCTATATGCAGTGACAATTAGCCTATAAAAGTATATCACGACATAGGAATATTTTTCTCTTTAGTATTCTCACAGAGTTCTGTTACCATAATATAAGGCTTTACTAATTTTTTATGCCTGTCTATTTTTATGTTATTCTGTTAGAATAAAAGGATGGTATGTTAGGGGTAACATGAACCTGACGGCAGCCATCTTGTTCCCCGCAGCCATTTTGTGATGAATAACATCCATTTTGTAATGATTAGACTTTATGATAATGGGTTATTATGTAGGGCGAACTATGTGCATGTTATGTTAGTTACTTTAGCTGTTCGGCCTTGTCAATGTACTTTGGCTATACGCCCAGAAGAAGATAATGTCAATAAGATGGTTCAGAAACCTTGCTGTCTCCGCAGATGTTAGCCAATTATGACTATGAGATGAATTTTATGAGCTGGTGAATTCCCAGAATCACACTGTGCTCTACTGTGTAAAACTGTGTAAGATGACGCGGTCCAAACGTGTCATCCCATTAACCCTATATGCTGTTACTGTACACTATAAGAAATGCTTGCACTGTTCAATAAACAGAATTGCCTTTAGATCATATTGCTGCGTGGTCTGAGTCATTCTAAGGGATCCTTATCAGATAATCTACATCTGCCTCAGGTGGTATACTGGGCCCGTGGCTTCGGCCTGACCTGACACCCCCCTGGGGAAACACCTAACACCTGACTTTAATAAAAAAAAAAACTTTTTTCCACTTTCTAAACATGTTAAAGGTTTCTTCCCTTGTGACTCCTTTCATGACTTTTCAGATGACTCTTTTTTATAAAACTGTTACCACACTCTGTACATGTGAACGGCTTTTCCCCTGTGTGAATCCTTTCATGCATTTTCAGTTCACCCTTTTCTATAAAACTTTTTCCACACTCTGTACATGTGAAAGGCTTTTCTCCTGTGTGAATTCTTTCATGTCTATTTAGATGACTCTTATGTATAAAACTTTTTCCACACTCTGTACATGTGAACGGCTTTTCCCCTGTGTGAATCCTTTCATGCATTTTCAGTTGATCTATTCGTGTAAAACATTTTCCACACTCTGTACATGTGAACGGCTTTTCCCCTGTGTGAATCCATTCATGAATTTTCAGATGATCTATTCGTGTAAAACATTTTCCACATTCTGTACATGTGAACGGCTTTTCCCCTGTGTGACTCCTTTCATGAGTTTTCAGATTACTCATATGTGTAAAACATTTTCCACACTCTGTACATGTGAACGGCTTTTCCCCTGTGTGAATCCTTTCATGAATTTTCAGATGATCTATTCGTGTAAAACATTTTCCACATTCTGTACATGTGAACGGCTTTTCCCCTGTGTGACTCCTTTCATGAATTTTCAGATGACTCTTTGTTATAAAACTGTTATCACACTCTGTACATGTGAACGGCTTTTCCCCTGTGTGAATCCTTTCATGCCTTTTCAGTTCACTCTTTTCTGTAAAACCTTTTCCACACTCTGTACATGTGAACGGCTTTTCCCCTGTGTGAATCCTTTCATGCCTTTTCAGTTCACTCTTTGCTGTAAAACTTTTTCCACACTCTGTACATGTGAAAGGCTTTTCTCCTGTGTGACTCATTGTATGAGTTTTCAGATGACTCTTTAATGTAAAACTTTTTCCACACTCTGTACATGTGAACGGCTTTTCTCCTGTGTGAAACTTTTTATGAATTTTCAGATGATTAATTTGTGTAAAACATTTACCACACTCAGTACATGTGTGTGGTTTATCTTCTGGGATTATAATTTCACTAGATAAGGCATTAATGTTGTCCACTTGTTTGATGACTAAATTACTCTCTGTACATAATGATTGCTGCCCAGTTCCTTCCAATTCACCATCTTCTTTAAATATCTGCTGTGATGTCCCCAATGTTTGTGAATAGTCATTGATGTCTAAGAACTTTTGGAGTTTGCGGTATCATTCTGATGCTTCTTGTAGTGAAGGATGAATATGAACTATTGATGTGTTTGTCTACATAAAAAGACATGGAATAAAGAAAAATAAGAATGTTTATTCATTATAATATAATCTATCTCAATAAAAAAAACATTTTTTTATACTAAAAAATACCTTCCGTTTTTTATTTTTAAATTTATTTACCTGTAAATCACAAATTAAAAAAGCATGAGACAGAATGTAAACATTACTACATCACAGTAAAATAAATTACTGATTACTAATGAAAACAAGTTATAGGGCCGCATTAAACAAGGTGCGTGTGAAAAATGTTCTCAGCCAGGGAACAAGTACATCAATTCTGGGCAGGAGAGGTGGCATCCACCGTCCTCATTTAATATTGCACAAGCAAATGCACATACAGCCCTGTCCGGCTCATGCTTAAAGGGAACCTGAACCCAATTTTTTTCTTTCATAATTCAGATAGAGCATGCAATTTTAAGCAACTTTCTAGTTTACTCCTATTATCAATTTTTCTTCATTTTCTTGCTATCATTTTAAAAGCAGGAATGTAAATCTTAGCAGCTAGACCATTTTAGGTTCAGCACCATGGATAGCACTTGCTTATTGGAGGCTTACATTTATCCACCAATAAGCAAGCATAACCTAGGTTCTCAAAAAAATGGGCCAGCTCCTATGCATACCATTCCTGCTTTTTAACCCTTTAAGGACGCAGCTTTCAGTTTGCTCAATTGTTTTATGACGGAAAAATTCCGTCATATGTCCTTAAGAGGTTAAATAAAGATAGCAAGAGAACAAAGAAAAATTGATAATAGGAGTAAATTAGAAAGTTTTTTTAAAATTGCATGCTCTCTCTGAATCATGAAAGAAAAAAAGAAAATTTATGCTTACCTGATAAATTTATTTCTTTTTTGACACGATGAGTCCACGGATCATCTTAATTACTAATGGGATATTCACCTCCTGGTCAGCAGGAGGCGGCAAAGAGCACCACAGCAGAGCTGTTAAATAGCTCCTCCCCTCCCTCCCACTCCAGTCATTTGACGGAAGTTAAGGAAAGGAAAAGCCAAGGTGCAGAGGTGTCTGAAGTTTATAATAACCAACAACCTGTCTTACAAGAACAGGGCAGGCCGTGGACTCCTCGTGTCAAAAAATAAATAAATTTATCAGGTAAGCATAAATTTTCTTTTCTTTTTTAAGACATGATGAGTCCACGGATCATCTTAATTACTAATGGGATCCAATACCCAAGCTAGAGTACACAGATGATACAGGAGGGACAAGACAGGGCACCTAAACGGAAGGCACCACTGCTTGAAAAACCTTTCTCCCAAAAGCGGCCTCAGCCGAGGCAAATGTGTCAAATTTGTAGAATTTTTAAAAAGTGTGCAGAGAGGACTAAGTTGCAGCCTTGCAAAACTGTTCCACAGAAGCTTAATTTTTGAATGCCGATGAGGAAGCAACAGCCCTCGTGGAATGAGCCGTAACCTCTTCAGCCAAAAAGAAAGAGAAGCAGCCGTAGCTTTCTGTCCCTTACGTTTTCCTGAGAAAATCACAAACAAAGAAGAAGACTGACGAAAGTCCTTAGTCACCTGCAAGTAAAACTTTAAAGCACGGACCACATCCAAATTGTGCAGAAGTCGTTTCTTCTGAGAAGGATTAGGACACAGAGAATGAACAACAATCTCCTGATTAATTTTCCGATCAGAAACAACCTTAGGAAGAATTCCTAATTTTGTACGTAAAACCACCTTGTCTGAATGGAAAATAAGGTAAGGAGACTCATACTGCAATGCCGAGAGCTCTGATACTCTTCGAGCAGAAGAAATAGCAACAAGAAATAAAACTTTCCAAGATAACAACTTAATATCTAAGGAATGCATAGGCTCAAACGGAGCCCCTTGTGAAACTTTGAGAACTAAATTAAGACTCTTGAGGAGGAGTAACTGGTTTGAACACAGGCCTGATCCTGACCAAGGCCTGACAAAATGATTGTATATCTGGGACATCCGCCAGACGTTTGTGTAACAAAATAGATAAGGCCGAGATTTGACCCTTTAGGGAACTCGTCGATAAACCCTTCTACAAACCCTCTTGGAGAAAAGACAAAATTCTAGGAATCCTAACTATACTCCATGAGTAGCCCTGGGATTCACACCAATAAAGATATTTATGCCAAATCTTATGGTAAATCCTTTTAGTTACAGGCTTACGAGCCTGAATCATGGTCTCTATGACCGAATCAGAAAACCCCCGCTTAGATAAAATTAAACGTTTAATCTCCAGGCAGTCAGCTTCAGAGAAACTAGATTTGGGTGAAGGAAGGGCCCTTGAATCAGAAGGTCCTTCTTCAGCGGAAGTCTCCAAGGCGGCAGAGATGTCATCCCTACCAGATCTGCATACCAAATCCTGTGAGGCCAGGCCGTTGCTATGAGGATCACAGAGGCCCTCTCCTGTTTGATTCAAGCAATTACCCGAGGAGCTCCCACTCCCCCGGATGAAGCTCCCACTCCCCCGGATGAAAGGTCTGCCTGCTCAAGAAATCCGCCTCCCAATTGTCTACCCCTGGGATGTGGATTGCCGACAGGCAACAAGAGTGGGCCTCCACCCACTGGATTATTTTGGTTACCTCTGTCATCGCTAATGAACTCCTCGTTCCTCCCTGATGACTGATGTAAGCCACTGAAGTTATGTTGTCTGACTGCAACCTGATAAACTTGACCGTGGCTAACTGAGGCCAGGCCAGGAGAGCATTGTAGATAGCTCTCAGTTCCAGAATGTTTATAGGAAGAATAGACTCTGACTGAGTCCAAACTCCCTGAGCCTTTAGGGAGCCCCAGACTGCTCCCCACCCCAGAAGGCTGGCGTCTGTTGTTAAAATCACCCAAGATGGTCTGCAAAAGCAGGTTCCCTGGGAAAGATGATCCAGAGACAACCACCATTAAGACAATTCCTGGTCTCCTGGTTCAGAGTTATTCGAGGAGACAAGTCTGCATAGTCTCTGTTCCATTGACTGAGCATGCTTAACTGCAGAGGTGGAACCAAGCAAATGGGATGATGTCCATTGCCGCTACCATCAGCCCGATTACCTCCATACACTGAGCCACTGACGGCCGGGAAGTAGACTGAAGGACTAGGCAAGTATCGATAATCTTTGATTTCCTGACCTGTGTCAGAAAAATCTTCATAGACAGGGAGTTTATTATTGTTCCCAAGAAGGTGACCCTTGCGTCTGAAACTCTTTTCCAAATTTACCTTCCACCCGTGAGTTCTCAGGAAAGATAACACTTTGTCGGTGTGGGATCTTTCTTGCTGAAAAGATGGCACCTGGACAAGAATGCCGTCCAAATAAGGTGCCACCCCAATACCAAGAGACCGAAGGACAGCCAACAGAGACCCTAGAACCTTTGTGAAAATTCTGGGATCAGTGGCCAGCCTGAAAGGAAGAGCTATGAACTGGAAGCGCTTGTCCTGGAAGGCAAACCTTAGGAACTTGTGATGATCCCTGTGAATCGGAACATGAAGGTACGCGTCCTTTAAATCCACAGTTGTCATAAATTGACCCTCCTGGATTAAGGGAAGAATGGAACAAATAGTTTCCATCTTGAAGGGCGGAACCCTTAGAAATTTGTTTAGACTCTTGAGGTCTAGAATTGGTCTGAAGGTTCCCTCCTTTTTGGGATCCACAAACAGATTGGAATAAAAACCCTGACCCTGTTCCAGCACTGGAACAGGAACAATCACTCCCATTCAGAGTGTTGAATAACATTAACCCCAGTACTGGTTTTAACTTCAGGAGACTTCCATTGGGGGAGGTGCTATGCAGTACACCTGCATACCTGCGGTGTGAGAGGACGCTGATTCAACGCTCCCCACTCCAAGCCGCTTGCCCTGGAGAGATTGCCGAGCTGATGTGTGGCGCTCTGCGAGTCTATGACCCGCCCGAGTACTGGAGTCTTCCTTAGCCGAATTAGCTGGCAATTCATTGCTGAGTATTTTTAACTTTTCCTGGGGTACCACCCCGCAAGCTGCTGTAAGGAGGGAAGCGGATCGAAAGCACTCTCCCACTGACAGAGAGGCTGGTATATCCATCCGACAATTGTCTAGCTGCCAAGAAGTGGCCGATGTGCAGGGTTGGAACAGCGGCTTTAGGGCTCAGGCTCTTTCAGGTACAGGACTTACCTTGAGAAGATACAGAGGGCTTACAACCCGGCTTTCGACCAGCTGATCGATAGTGCAGCATCAGGACGTGCAGCCGAGCAACACAGCTGAGTCCCGGATAACATAGCGGTATCATCTGAGATCGGCCGCCAAGTTTTCGTTATCCCTTAATTCTGTTGGTTACCTGTGTAGTGGCCCCCCCTGGGGAAAAAGGGGGAGGCGTACACTCCAAGGTTTTACCAAGCATTGCCCGAGGAAATCCAGTGCCCACATTTGATCAGCTGTAGGAGTCTTAACTGCTGGCTGCATCCCAGTTGCTGTGGGGGATTGCAGGGGGATGAGCACGTAGTGGCAGATGTAGATGTGATCTCCTGCCCCAACAGCTTACAGGTACTGTCTTGTTTATCCTGATCCACGCTAGTGGTATAATCTTGGCCACATTGCTGCTGAGTTATGGACTGAGCATGAGTCCGATGTTTTGCTTATCTACTATCTGAATATAGTTAAAGTGAATGTCAAGTCACTTTCACCACTCTTCCTCATCTTGTTAATTACCTAAAATAAACGTTAGTTTAAGTCATAATTTTTTTATAATTTAAGACTAAAACCATAATCGAAGGATTTATAACCCTACTTCGCTTACTTTTTTCCTCCGCCCGCCATCTTGTCCCTCGTATCTAATTTGATTGACATTGCCTTTAACGAATTATAGCTCATACCCCGTGGCGTCCAGCCCCTTTTTGCACACGTAACGCGATCAAACTGCGCATGCGTTCCCTAACAAATCGTCATTGACAATCCATGCTCGTTCACATGTAGCGCATGCGCAAACAATTCCTAACACCTAACGCATGCGCAATGTCTATCTACCTGTCAACCGCGGTCCGCAATCTCTGCCGTAATCCCTAATAAAGTGTTTAACCCCTAAACCGCCGCTCCCGTACCCCACCGCCACCTACAATAAAAGTATAACCCCCTAATGTGATCCACCTACACCGTCGCCAGCTATATTACATACCCCCTAATGTGAGCTCCTACCCCGCCGCAATCTACATTATCTACCCCCTAATGTGAGCCCCTTACACCGCCGCCAGCTACATTAAACTACCCGCTATTGTGAGCCCCTACCCCGCCACCATCTACGGTAGCTGGGGTAGATAGCGGCGGGGTAGCTGGGGTAGATGGGGGCGGGGTAGCTAAGGTAGATGCCGGCGGGGTAGCTAAGGTAGATGGCGGCGGGGTCCGGGAGCGGCAGTTTAGGGGTTAATAACTTTGTTAGGTGGCGGCGCAAAACGCATGCGCAAATTGTTGTCTCCTCGGGAGCGCGCTTCAAGCCTACGTAAGAGAGCAGGAGGGACTGCTCTATAAGCAATACCGGAAGTCAAGGATGGGAGGAGTTGACGTTCAAGACGTAGATAAGTTATAAATTAAATTATAATATCACAAGATGCTTATTTTCTAAAATAAATATTGCGGTTTACATTGCAAGTATATTAGGAATTAATAATGTTCATTAGAAAGCATATAATTTACATTCACTTTAAGAGCGGGGAGAAGCTCCCTCCTGCACAGGAATTGTCTGTCTGCCCAAGAAAGGGACAAGGAAAGGGAAGGAGAAAGAAAGAGGAATAATAGGATATTGTGACAATCTGTCTCTTGATTCATATTGGTTAGATTGGAGGCTAGCTGATCTGTAAACTGCCTTGCTAACCCAGTAGACAGAACGTTCATCTATTTGACTCTGGACACTTGATACATTATAACATCAAATAATTGCAGTTTATAGTAATTGGGAGATATTTATACAAGTTGTATATATAATCAAGCTGAAACTTGTGGGTGTCTCCCGTGTTTGCTCTGTGTTCATGTGGTTTTGGTTTTGGTTATATGACAAATATTAGAATCTTACAAAGGAACCCGCTAAAACAGTGGTCATAATTTTACTGTTAACTAGAGTCTTTATATTTTTAAAGGGGTAATAGAACGTAACTTTGCTTTCATTATTTGAACCGGTAGATATATCCTGCCTAGCAGGTGTTATGGTCTTTATTTTCACACACTAACTAGGTGCATCCAATTTTTTGTGCTCCTTTACGGAAAGGGCATCTATAAGAAGCACACTAGAGTGCTAATTCACTTTTACCACAGGCTCTATGTTTTCCTCAGCAGAAGCTCCCAATTGCTATAGAGAGAGCTCATAGAACGGGTTCCAAAAAATTCCAGTGTGAAGGTTCTCGCCAAAATAGGATGTTCATTTTAGAGTCTTGAATTTTCAAGATAAGATCGAATTTTTGAGACTATTTAAAAAAAGAAGTGATCCACTTTTATATGGAAATAACAAAATTTTGTTGTTTCAGGATTATTCTGTAGAAACCTCCTAGAAAAGGAAGTTAATGGCACCGTTCTGTTCGCAACTTATTAGCAAAGGCTTTAATGCTTGGATGGTTTATCCTGCCAGTATAATTGTTGAACATAACAGTGACAGAAAAACCCATCGAGAGGTGGGGGAGATAAAAAAATTATTAAATGACAAATAACTGTATGTCTAGCTTCTTCAGTTTTTTTTTTTTTAAGGATCAAATGGAGGGAATAGTAGGACCCAAAGGGTTATGCTTTTTCTTGGGTCTATTTTTAGGGCTGAACTATGCATCTCTTCTTTATATTGTGGTTTCTCCCTTTTGCATTTTCCCCTTTTTTTTTTTTCCTCCCTTTTCTTTTTCCATCCCTTTTCCCTCCCCTCCCACCCCCTCCGGACCCGCGAAGGGAATGCGTTCTTAATTGTTTTTAAGAGCCGTTAGTGGATATTAAACTTTTATCTTGGAATGTAGGAGGGATTGTCTCTCCCATGAAATGTAAATTGATTATTAAGTTATTGGCTAAACAGAAACCAGACATTGTTTTTATTCAAGAGACTCATCTTACAGAACAGGAGGCTGCAAAGCTTAAGACAAAATGGGTAGGAGAAGTAATTGCTTCTTCTTCTAGCAGAAGAAAATGTGGCGTAGCAATCTTGATTAGGAAATCTCTTGACTACAAGATCTTACTGGTGGAGACAGATTCCGCTGCTAGGTTTATTATATTACAAATTATTATTAACAATATTAAATTTATTCTCTGCAATGTTTACGGTCCAAATAAATTTTCCAGTGAGTTCTGGGAGAATATTAAAGTCAAACTTTTTCCTCATATAAAAGAGAATCTTATACTGGGTGGAGACTTTAATATGACTCTATGCCCTGAAGTAGACAGATTTTCACAGAAAAATCTTCCAGAGATTAGGAGAAGCTCAAAATATTTTGCAAGACTCTGCCAGAAACTGCATGTTATTGATATATGGCGGTGCCATAATCCCGATTTATTGTGTTTCACGTGTGAATCTAAATCACATAGGACATTTGCTCAAATTGACTTATTTCTAATCTCTGAATCACTATCGATTTGCAAAACAGATATGTGCTAAAAGGTAAGTAGAAGGAGCGCCTAAACCAAGGCCAGGTCTAATACGATGGAAATCGTGAGATACAAAAATCCGTGGGAACCAGTAAGTGACAATGAAAATTATGTGACGCTGGTTGCAATGAATAAACACCAATATGTAGCCAATAAAATTTAAATATAATTTGAATATAAATATAAAAACAAGTTAAGGTGGCAAACTACATTTAAAAGATAACAATTTTAATAACAAATTTTACATGGATCCATGTCACAATTAAAATTAAAAACAACAAATAGACAAATGTAAGGTTAAGTACAATAATTGTGGATTAAAATAGGAAAGAAAGGGGCAAAGGAACACAATCTAATGCGGTATAAAAACGGAGGGTACACAACAAACTGCATGTTATCGATATATTGCGGTGCCATAATCCCGATTTATTGTGTTTCACGTGTGAATCTAAATCACATAGGACATTTGCTCAAATTGACTTATTTCTAATCTCTGAATCACTATCGATTTGTAAAACAGAGGCAGGAATTGGAGAAATCTTGATCTCGGACCACTCGACCATATCCTTGACACTAAAGTGTCATGATAGCTCTAAATTTAAAATTCCTAGGGCATTTTTTTTACCCACGTCATCTTTATAACAACCCTAGGTTTGTACACTGGGTGAAACAGACTTGGAAGGATTACTGTACCCGCAATATATCTTATCTTCATAAGATTGAAACTTTTTGGGAGGCATCAAAAGCCGTCCTTCGAGGCGAAATTATGACATACATAGATATTAGGAACAAGAAACAACGGGCTAGAGACTTACAATTAAATAATCAGGTCAAAAATGCCTATAAGAATTTTTGTAGAGACCGCTCTAACAGTAGTTGGAACAAGTATATAGATCATAGAAAGGAGAGGGATATATTCTTGGCACAAAAACATCTAGAGGAAGAGACTAAAATTAATTTATATTTTAGGAGTTTTCATGGTAGCTCAGCTAAAAACCTGGCTAAATTGGTTAAAGTAAGGAAAAAGAAGAATTTTATTCCTAGTATCAAGGAGGGAAATATAAGATATACTAACCCTGAGGAGATATGTGGAGTCTTTTTTAAATATTATAAGCAATTATACTCTAGGGGGGAATGTAATTTCACTAATCAAGAAAATTTATGGGATAAGATTATCATACCTAAAATTCAGAAGGAGGAGTTAGAAGTTCTTAATGCCCCAATTACTATTGAAGAAATTTTAAACCCATTGACTTAGCCAAACTGAATAAATCCGCTGGCCCTGATGGGTTTCCAGCGGAATTTTATAAAAGTCTAGCGGAAGATATAACCCCAGCTTTAGAGAAATTGTACAATAGTTATTATGTCTCTGATAATCCAATCTCAAGTTTTTTTACAGCAACAAATATTTCATTAATACTAAAAAAAGAGAAGAACCCAGAAGACCCAGCTTCATACAGGCCAATTTCAGTGCTCAACGCGGATTATAAAATTTTTAACATCGATCATTGCCCGTAGACTTGCATGTTGTTTGGATAAACTCATCCATCCCGACCAGGTTGGATTTATGAAAACGCGAAACCCTACCAAGAACATTCGGAGATTGACCACTCTGGTAGACTATATTTGAAACAGTGACCAGTTTAGAGAGAAAAGCGACTTACAGGATATAGCGGTTCTCACAATAGATGCAGTCAAGGCTTTTGACAGCATCGCTTGGTCAAATCTGTTTATGACTCTAGCGAAATTTGGCTTTGCAAATAATTTTGTGCACTTTGTCCGGAAAATTCATCGGGACCCAGTATCATTTCTGATTGTTAATCGTATGTTCTCTCCTAAGATAATTTTAGAGAGGGGGACAAGACAGGGATGTCCCCTCTCACCTCTTTTGTTTAATATCGCCCTTGAGCCGCTTGCAACCAGGCTGAGAGAAATCTTGCCTGGGATTCCGGCACTAGATCAAAACTTAAAAGTATTACTTTACGCGGATGATATCTTAATATGTTTACAAAATACCAGGGAGACAATCCCTAAGGTCATAAGTACCTTGGAGGAATTTAGCTCCTTTGCGGGATATAAGTCCAATTTGGATAAAAGCGAATTTATGTGACTAGGTAAACATAATAATGAACAAAACAATTTAATGTTTCGTACAGTTACCGCCATAAAATATTTGGGGCTGGAGATCCATAAGAACCCTAAACTGTCAGGTTAGGAAATGTCCAGAAGAAGACCCAAATGCTAGGGCGAACTTAAACAACACCCTTGCACTCTGAGTTTAATCCAGGAAGTGACCCCAAGACAACCTACAAAAAACAAAGTACTCACGATATGGAGCAGGGTTAGCCTGTGCCAAAATAATTAATGATATCAGCCAGATAGACTTCTGAATAAGGAACTGGTTTCAGGAAATGTCTTCCACAGAATCAGGAGAGCAGGGATAGTCCACTTATACTCAGACAGAAGAAGGGTAAAACAGGAAACAGTTAATAATGCAGGAGTAAGTCATTTGTTATCAGGCAGTCTGAAGGTTAACAGTGTGTAGACAGTCTTTGCAGAGTATGCAACAGGTAATCAGGCAGTTTGAGGGTTAACACTGAGTAGATAGTCTTTGCAGAGTATGCAACAGGTAATCAGGCAGTTTGAGAGTTAACACTGTGTAGACAGTCTTTGCAGAGTATGCAACAGGTAATCAGGCAGTTTGAGAGTAAACACTGTGTAGTCAGAACTTGCAGAATTAACAACATGTAATCAGGTAGTTTGAAGGTTAACACTGTGTTGTCAGAACTTGCAGAGATAGCAACAGGTAAGCTGGTAGTTTGAAGGTTAACACTGATTAATCAGTACTTGTTGAGATTGGCAACAGGATATCAAGCAGTTTGAAGCTTTACACTAAATAATTGTATTTGCAGAGTTTGGAAACAGGTAAACATGCAGATTGAAGGTTTCACAGAAATAACAGTATTTGAATAGTTTGGCCATACACAGAGTAGTCTGAATATGCAGGTATTGCAGCAGGAAAACAGGAAGTTTGAAAGTTTCACAAAACAAACAGTACTTGCATTGTTTGGAGACAGGTAATCAGGAGGTTGAAGGTTAATCCAGCATAGTAAGTCCTTGAAGAGATTGGCAACAGAAAAGCAGCAGTTAGAGAGATTCCTCAGCGAAATCCTATCAGAAGCCACAAAGTTAACAAACAAACGGGCACTGGAGAAACAGGAAGCCCAGAATAAAAAGCCTGGTTGTGACATCATCAGGAAGGGGTGGCTCAGACACCTGTCAATCAAGCACACAGAGAGGACTGCAGAGCTTCCCAGCAGCTGAGCGTGACATAAACACTGGTATTCAGCGAATTTTGGTGCGATTTTTCAAAAAATCAAAGAAGACGGATTCTTTATCCTATGCAAAATTTGCCATTAATCTTACTAAACAAAGATATACGCAAATTGAACTCTTGGTTTTCTAAATTTATCTGGAAACAAAAAAAAAACGCATACATCACTGGATAGACTCTCACAAAAAACTTCAAATGCTGGTTTAGCCCTTCCTAACATTAGATTTTACAATCTTGCTTCACTTGTTAAGATAGCTATGGATTGGTTAGCTCAAACTAATAGGGTTGCTTCTCTTGACTTTGAATCCCAGTTGATGGATCCATGGTCATTGAAGGCTCTTTTACACTGCCCAATACATAAACTTCCTCGGAAAGTTTCTATCTTACAGTCTTTTAGAAACCCGATTTGTGCATGGCAAAAGTTTTGTCACATATTAAAAATTGATCCTTTACTCTCCGACTTCCCACCTATCAGGGGTAACCCGCTTTTTATTCCAGGAATAGACCAAAAAGTATTCCAAGAATGGCAGGACAAAGGTCTCAAGGATATTTATCAGTTACTGAGTGATCAATGTCAGATTCTATCTTGGGAAGTGATTTCTTTAAAATTTTCCCTGAATATGGGGAATTGTTTTGCATACCTCCAAATCCGTCATTATGTCAGCTCTCAAAGCTGGTACTCCTCAACTAGGTCTGAGTGGTCCGAGGTCAAGATCTGTATCCAAAAATGTATAGCTGGAGATACATCAATCTCCCTTATTTACTAAACAGGGCATACTGGCGGGGGAAAAATTAGTTAATTCTTGGCGCCCTTACATCCCTACGATTGATCAGGAGAAGATTTCCCATAGTCTTGAGATGGTAGTCAGTTACCCTATATCAGTAAGCTGGAAAGAATCTCATGTCAAATTAATGAATAAATTCTATTTATCGCCTCTTAGGTTAGCTAAATTCTATCCTCTAAAAGTACCTGATTGCCCGCGTTGCTCATATGGTAAAGCTGATCTCATGCATATGATATGGCACTGCCCCAAAATAAAACAACTCTGGCAGAAAATTCAATATTGGTTCAATAGACTCTATAATGGGGCTCTCTCGTTTTCCATGGAAGATATAGTCTGTTTGGTTCTTAATCCCAGGACAGATTAAAAAATTTGGATCTTAAACACCATTATACTTATTGTTAGATATAATATTTTTAAATCCTGGATCGCTAAGTGTGCTCCCAGCCTAGGGTTAATTCTTAAAGGGATACAATCCCAAATTATATATGAATCTTTTCATTTATCCCAGACTTCGGAAAAAAGAATTAAAACATTTTTGGCAGAGTGGGCACATATCATTAAGACTTACCCATTACAGCTCCAGCAGCGGATTCTGTCTCCATTTGTCTCCTCTATCAGCTACAATTCATAAGGTAGTTCCTTGCGGGCCTGGAGGTCCCTTCTTCCTTTTCCCATCTTGACCCCCCCTTTTTTTTTTTCTTGGTCGCTGTTTCACTTTACTTTTTACTATTAGATTTATAAGGGAAAAAAAATACATTGCCATTTCATTTTATCGTTTAATGTTTCTCCAGGATGGAAATACATTTAAACTTGCAGATTGTATTTCTTTCATGTAATTAGCAAGAGTCCATGAGCTAGTGACGTATGGGATATACATTCCTACCAGGAGGGGCAAAGTTTCCCAAACCTCAAAATGCCTATAAATACACCCCTCACCACACCCACAATTCTGTTTTACAAACTTTGCCTCCGATGGAGGTGGTGAAGTAAGTTTGTGCTAGATTCTACGTTGATATGCGCTCCGCAGCAAGTTGGAGCCCGGTTTTCCTCTCAGCGTGCAGTGAATGTCAGAGGGATGTGAGGAGAGTATTGCCTATTTGAATGCAGTGATCTCCTTCTAAGGGGTCTATTTCATAGGTTCTCTGTTATCGGTCGTAGAGATTCATCTCTTACCTCCCTTTTCAGATCGACGATATACTCTTATATATACCATTACCTCTACTGATTCTCGTTTCAGTACTGGTTTGGCTATCTACTATATGTAGATGAGTGTCCTGGGGTAAGTAAGTCTTATTTTCTGTGACACTCCTAGCTATGGTTGGGCACTTTGTTTATAAAGTTCTAAATATCTGTATTCAAACATTTATTTGCCTTGACTCAGAATGTTCAACTTTCCTTATTTTCAGACAGTCAGTTTCATATTTGGGATAATGCATTTTAATTTAACATTTTTTCTTACCTTAAAATTTGACTTTTCCCCGTGGGCTGTTAGGCTCGCGGGGGCTGAAAATGCTTCATTTTATTGCGTCATTCTTGGCGCGGACTTTTTTGGCGCAAAAATTCTATTTCCGTTTCCGGCGTCATACGTGTCGCCGGAAGTTGCGTCATTTTTTGACGTTATTTTGCGCCAAAAATGTTGGCGTTCCGGATGTGGCGTCATTTTTGGCGCCAAAAAGCATTTAGGCGCCAAATAATGTGGGCGTCTTATTTGGCGCGAAAAAATATGGGCGTCACTTTTGTCTCCACATTATTTAAGTCTCATTTTTTATTGCTTCTGGTTGCTAGAAGCTTGTTCTTTGGCATTTTTTCCCATTCCTGAAACTGTCATTTAAGGAATTTGATCAATTTTGCTTTATATATATGTTGTTTTTTCTCTTACATATTGCAAGATGTCTCACGTTGCATCTGAGTTAGAAGATACTACAGGAAAATCGCTGTCAAGTGCTGAATCTAACAAAGCTAAGTGTATCTGCTGTAAACTTTTGGTAGCTATTCCTCCAGCTGTTGTTTGTATTGATTGTCATGACAAACTTGTTAAAGCAGATAATATTTCCTTTAGTAAAGTACCATTGCCTGTTGCAGTTCCTTCAACATCTAAGGTGCAGAATGTTCCTGATAATATAAGAGATTTTGTTTCTGAATCCATAAAGAAGGCTATGTCTGTTATTTCTCCTTCTAGTAAACGTAAAAAATCTTTTAAAACTTCTCTCCCTACAGATGAATTTTTAACTGAACATCATCATTCTGATTCTGATGATTCCTCTGGTTCAGAGGATTCTGTCTCAGAGGTTGATGCTGATAAATCTTCATATTTATTTAAAATGGAATTTATTCGTTCTTTACTTAAAGAAGTCCTAATTGCTTTAGAAATAGAGGATTCTGGTCCTCTTGATACTAAATCTAAACGTTTAAATAAGGTTTTTAAAACTCCTGTAGTTATTCCAGAAGTTTTTCCTGTCCCTGATGCTATTTCTGCAGTAATTTCCAAAGAATGGGATAAATTGGGTAATTCATTTACTCCTTCTAAACGTTTTAAGCAATTATATCCTGTGCCGTCTGACAGGTTAGAATTTTGGGACAAGATCCCTAAAGTTGATGGGGCTATTTCTACCCTTGCTAAACGTACTACTATTCCTACGTCAGATGGTACTTTGTTTAAGGATCCTCTAGATAGGAAAATTGAGTCCTTTCTAAGAAAAGCTTATCTGTGTTCAGGTAATCTTCTTAGACCTGCTATATCTTTGGCTGATGTTGCTGCAGC
Organism: Bombina bombina; assembly: GCF_027579735.1. NCBI lineage: Eukaryota > Metazoa > Chordata > Amphibia > Anura > Bombinatoridae > Bombina > Bombina bombina. Next base: position 25,805,803 of record NC_069503.1, on the reverse strand, counting down.
TTCAACTTTTTGGTTGGAAACTTTAGCGCAACAAGTAACACATCGTGATTCTCATGATATTATTATTCTTCTTCAACATGCTAATAATTTTATCTGTGATGCCATTTTTGATATTATCAGAGTTGATGTCAGGTTTATGTCTCTAGCTATTTTAGCTAGAAGAGCTTTATGGCTTAAAACTTGGAATGCTGATATGGCTTCTAAATCAACTTTACTTTCCATTTCTTTCCAGGGTAACAAATTATTTGGTTCTCAGTTGGATTCCATTATTTCAACTGTTACTGGTGGGAAAGGAACTTTTTTACCACAGGATAAAAAATCTAAAGGTAAAAACAGGGCTAATAATCGTTTTCGTTCCTTTCGTTTCAACAAAGAACAAAAGCCTGATCCTTCATCCTCAGGAGCAGTTTCAGTTTGGAGACCATCTCCAGTCTGGAATAAATCCAAGCCAGCTAGAAAGGCAAAGCCTGCTTCTAAGTCCACATGAAGGTGCGGCCCTCATTCCAGCTCAGCTGGTAGGGGGCAGGTTACGTTTTTTCAAGGAAATTTGGATCAATTCTGTTCACAATCTTTGGATTCAGAGCATTGTTTCAGAAGGGTACAGAATTTGTTTCAAGTTGAGACCTCCTGCAAAGAGATTTTTTCTTTCCCGTGTCCCAGTAAATCCAGTAAAAGCTCAAGCATTTCTGAAATGTGTTTCAGATCTAGAGTTGACTGGAGTAATTATGCCAGTTCCAGAACAGGGGATGGGGTTTTATTCAAATCTCTTCATTGTACCAAAGAAGGAGAATTCTTTCAGACCAGTTCTGGATCTAAAAATATTGAATCGTTATGTAAGGATACCAACGTTCAAGATGGTAACTGTAAGGACTATCTTACCTTTTGTTCAGCAAGGGAATTATATGTCCACAATAGATTTACAGGATGCATATCTGCATATTCCGATTCATCCAGATCATTATCAGTTCCTGAGATTCTCGTTTCTGGACAAGCATTACCAGTTTGTGGCTCTGCCGTTTGGCCTAGCTACAGCTCCAAGAATTTTTACAAAGGTTCTCGGTGCCCTGCTGTCTGTAATCAGAGAACAGGGTATTGTGGTATTTCCTTATTTGGACGATATCTTGGTACTTGCTCAGTCTTTACATTTAGCAGAATCTCATACGAATCGACTTGTGTTGTTTCTTCAAGATCATGGTTGGAGGATCAATTTACCAAAAAGTTCTTTGATTCCTCAGACAAGGGTAACCTTTCTGGGTTTCCAGATGGATTCAGTGTCCATGACTCTGTCTTTAACAGACAAGAGACGTCTAAAGTTGATTACAGCTTGTCGAAACCTTCAGTCACAATCATTCCCTTCGGTAGCCTTATGCATGGAAATTCTAGGTCTTATGACTGCTGCATTGGACGCGATCCCCTTTGCTCGTTTTCACATGCGACCTCTTCAGCTCTGTATGCTGAAGCAATGGTGCAAGGATTACACGAAGATATCTCAATTAATATCTTTAAAACCGATTGTTCGACACTCTCTAACATGGTGGACAGATCACCATCGTTTAATTCAGGGGGCTTCTTTTGTGCTTCCGACCTGGACTGTAATTTCAACAGATGCAAGTCTCTCAGGTTGGGGAGCTGTGTGGGGATCTCTGACGGCACAAGGAGTTTGGGAATCTCAGGAGGTGAGATTACCGATCAATATTTTGGAACTCCGTGCAATTTTCAGAGCTCTTCAGTTTTGGCCTCTTCTGAAGAGAGAATCGTTCATTTGTTTTCAGACAGACAATGTCACAACTGTGGCATACATCAATCATCAAGGAGGGACTCACAGTCCTCTGGCTATGAAAGAAGTATCTCGAATTTTGGTTTGGGCGGAATCCAGCTCCTGTCTAATCTCTGCGGTTCATATCCCAGGTGTAGACAATTGGGAAGTGGATTATCTCAGTCGCCAAACGTTGCATCCGGGCGAATGGTCTCTTCACCCAGAGGTATTTCTTCAGATTGTTCAAATGTGGGAACTTCCAGAAATAGATCTGATGGCGTCCCATCTAAACAAGAAACTTCCCAGGTATCTGTCCAGATCCCGGGATCCTCAGGCGGAGGCAGTGGATGCATTATCACTTCCTTGGAAGTATCATCCTGCCTATATCTTTCCGCCTCTAGTTCTTCTTCCAAGAGTAATCTCCAAGATTCTGAAGGAATGCTCGTTTGTTCTGCTGGTAGCTCCGGCATGGCCTCACAGGTTTTGGTATGCGGATCTTGTCCGGATGGCCTCTTGCCAACCGTGGACTCTTCCGTTAAGACCAGACCTTCTGTCACAAGGTCCTTTTTTCCATCAGGATCTGAAATCCTTAAATTTAAAGGTATGGAGATTGAACGCTTGATTCTTGGTCAAAGAGGTTTCTCTGACTCTGTGATTAATACTATGTTACAGGCTCGTAAATCTGTATCTCGAGAGATATATTATAGAGTCTGGAAGACTTATATTTCTTGGTGTCTTTCTCATCATTTTTCCTGGCATTCTTTTAGAATACCGAGAATTTTACAGTTCCTTCAGGATGGTTTAGATAAGGGTTTGTCCGCAAGTTCTTTGAAAGGACAAATCTCTGCTCTTTCTGTTCTTTTTCACAGAAAGATTGCTATTCTTCCTGATATTCGTTGTTTTGTACAAGCTTTGGTTCGTATAAAACCTGTCATTAAGTCAATTTCTCCTCCTTGGAGTTTGAATTTGGTTCTGGGAGCTCTTCAAGCTCATCCGTTTGAACCTATGCATTCATTGGACATTAAATTACTTTCTTGGAAAGTTTTGTTCCTTTTGGCCATCTCTTCTGCCAGAAGAGTTTCTGAATTATCTGCTCTTTCTTGTGAGTCTCCTTTTCTGATTTTTCATCAGGATAAGGCGGTGTTGCGAACTTCTTTTGAATTTTTACCTAAAGTTGTGAATTCCAACAACATTAGTAGAGAAATTGTGGTTCCTTCATTATGTCCTAATCCTAAGAATTCTAAGGAGAAATCGTTGCATTCTTTGGATGTTGTTAGAGCCTTGAAATATTATGTTGAAGCTACGAAATCTTTTCGTAAGACTTCTAGTCTATTTGTTATCTTTTCCGGTTCTAGAAAAGGCCAGAAAGCTTCTGCCATTTCTTTGGCATCTTGGTTGAAATCTTTAATTCATCTTGCCTATGTTGAGTCGGGTAAAACTCCGCCTCAGAGAATTACAGCTCATTCTACTAGGTCAGTTTCTACTTCCTGGGCATTTAGGAATGAAGCTTCGGTTGACCAGATCTGCAAAGCAGCAACTTGGTCCTCTTTGCATACTTTTACTAAATTCTACCATTTTGATGTATTTTCTTCTTCTGAAGCAGTTTTTGGTAGAAAAGTACTTCAGGCAGCGGTTTCAGTTTGAATCTTCTGCTTATGTTTTTCGTTAAACTTTATTTTGGGTGTGGATTATTTTCAGCAGGAATTGGCTGTCTTTATTTTATCCCTCCCTCTCTAGTGACTCTTGTGTGGAAAGATCCACTTCTTGGGTAGTCATTATCCCATACGTCACTAGCTCATGGACTCTTGCTAATTACATGAAAGAAAACATAATTTATGTAAGAACTTACCTGATAAATTCATTTCTTTCATATTAGCAAGAGTCCATGAGGCCCGCCCTTTTTTTGTGGTGGTTATGATTTTGTATAAAGCACAATTATTCCAATTCCTTATTTTATATGCTTTCGCACTTTTTTATCACCCCACTTCTTGGCTATTCGTTAAACTGAATTGTGGGTGTGGTGAGGGGTGTATTTATAGGCATTTTGAGGTTTGGGAAACTTTGCCCCTCCTGGTAGGAATGTATATCCCATACGTCACTAGCTCATGGACTCTTGCTAATATGAAAGAAATTAATTTATCAGGTAAGTTCTTACATAAATTATGTTTTTTATGTTTTTCTTGGTGTTAAATTAATCGGATGATTATTTTCCTAACAGGCTTATTCCGAGAAGGTATTAATTCTGTGTATTAAGCCCTATGTTATGACGAACGTCTGGACTCTTGTTTACTGTATTGTATGATGGCAATGTATAATAAAGAAATTAAAAACAAAAAAAAGGAACAATCACTCCCAGGGCAGAGATTACGCAATGTAAGAACGCCTCTCTCTGTGTCTGGTTTGCAGATAACTTTGAAAGTAGAAATCTGCCTCTGGGAGTTAAACTTTTGAACTCTAGTTTGTATCCCTGGGACACAATCTCTATTGCCCATGGATCCTGAACATCCTGAACCCAAACCAGAGCGAAGGAAAGTCTGCCCGCTACAAGATCCGGATCGGGGGCATGCCCTTCATGCTGTCTTGGATTCAATAGCAGGCTTCTTGGACTGCTTTCCCTTAGTCCAAGACTGGTTAGGTCTCCATGCAGGTTTAGATTGTTCCTGCTTAGAGAAGGAAGAGGAAGAATTTCCTTTGAAGTTTCGAAAGGAACGAAAATTACTCTGTCTTCCTTTCTGTTTGTTTCTCTTACCCTCTAACTTCTTATCCATAGGGTCCTTGAAAGCACAACTATCCTCTATGGGAATAGTAGTTCTCTTGGCTAAGGTGGAAACAGCCCCTTCCACCTTAGGAACTGTTTGCCAAACCTCCTTAAAAGAGAGTCAGCCATTGGAAACATCTTCTTGAAAATAGGAGAAGGAGAAAAAGGAATGCCTGGTCTCTCCCATTCCTTAGTAATAATCTTCCAAGCTCTCTTTGGCACTGGAAATACATCTGAGTAAGAAGGAACCTCAAAGTATCTGTCCAATTTACTAGACTTCTCAGGGATAACCACTACTGTGGAATCACAGTCATCCAAAGTAACCAAAACCTCCCTAAGCAATAGGCGGAGGTGTTCTAGTTTAAATCTAAAAGTTACAACCTTTGAATCCGTCAGAGGCAAAGCACTTTCTGAATCCGAGATTTCCCCCTCAGATACTACAGCAGTACCCTCCCTCTTCGTGTCCTCGGGAGGGTACCTCCGAAATTACCACATTGGCGTCAGAACTTACAGAATCTCTGGTTTTCCTCTTATGTTTGCCCTGCAACATTGGAAAGGCAGACAATGCATCAGAAATTGTAGAAGACATGAGAGAAACTATGTCTTTTAAAGTGACTTCAGTGGACACTAGAGCAGAAGTGCAGGGCACTGCTTATGCGGGCGGTAAACTTTGGGACGCTTGAGGAGAAAGCTGCGGCATAACTTGACCCTTGTCATTAGACCCTTGGGCAGCATCCATTTTTCAAAAGTTTTGCTCAGAAAAAAATCTTTTCCCTATAATTTAAAGTCCTCTCAATACATGTGGGACAGAAAGGGATTGGTGGTTCCACATTAGCTTCAAAACACAAGGAGCAAGAAACATTTTGTAAGGCCCCTTGGTCCATACTTATTCACAATTGACTTTTTTATATGATAAAAATTTTAAACCCAAAAGACATTACTGTCTCTTTAATTTCAAAGTGACCAGTTTTTTACTTTAAGGCCTGTAAAGTTAATTTTGCTACCAAAATATGCCAAAAGAAGAAAAAACACCTCTGCACCCCAGCAACCGTGCTGAGGTGCTCCTACCTGACCGCAAAATGGGTGCCTGTGTATCCGCTCAGCGCTGCAGTAGCCAATTCTCATCCGTTGCATTGCAGTATTAACCTCAATCCGGAGCGCTACAGTACAGATTTCCCAACCGGTGCTAGAAACGCATGCTCTACATGGACAATGCGTTTCAAAGCAGCACCTCAGAAAATGTGATCTGAGTAACTTCCTGCCCGATGCGCAAGTGAATTGGCACGAACTCGGAAGCTCCACCCATCGTGGGCGTATCACATCAGTAGGAAAAACTCAGTTCCGTTTTAGCACATAAATACATGATTTCTGAGCAAAGGATTCTTGAATAAAGTGAAAACCACCAAAACAATGGTCCCCAGTGCCTGCACATAAATGCTGTCCCAATACCTCTCCAGACTAGGAGAGTCCTTAGTGTCCCAATATAAGTGCCTTCCTATTGCACTTAATAACAATAAGGGTGTGCTTACTCCTTTCTGGTTCCCCCCAGAAAAACAGAATTTATGCTTACCTGATAAATTACTTTCTCCAACGGTGTGTCCGGTCCACGGCGTCATCCTTACTTGTGGGAATATCTCTTCCCCAACAGGAAATGGCAAAGAGTCCCAGCAAAGCTGGCCATATAGTCCCTCCTAGGCTCCGCCCACCCCAGTCATTCGACCGACGGACAGGAGGAAATATATATAGGAGAAACCATATGGTACCGTGGTGACTGTAGTTAGAGAAAATAATTCATCAGACCTGATTAAAAAACCAGGGCGGGCCGTGGACCGGACACACCGTTGGAGAAAGTAATTTATCAGGTAAGCATAAATTCTGTTTTCTCCAACATTGGTGTGTCCGGTCCACGGCGTCATCCTTACTTGTGGGAACCAATACCAAAGCTTTAGGACACGGATGAAGGGAGGGAGCAAATCAGGTTACCTAAACGGAAGGCACCACAGTTTGCAAAACCTTTCTCCCAAAAATAGCCTCCGAAGAAGCAAAAGTATCAAATTTGTAAAATTTGGCAAAAGTGTGCAGTGAAGACCAAGTCGCTGCCTTACATATCTGGTCAACAGAAGCCTCGTTCTTGAAGGCCCATGTGGAAGCCACAGCCCTAGTGGAGTGAGCTGTGATTCTTTCAGGAGGCTGCCGTCCGGCAGTCTCATAAGCCAATCGGATGATGCTTTTAAGCCAAAAAGGAAAGAGAGGTAGAAGTCGCCTTTTGACCTCTCCTTTTACCAGAATAAACAACAAACAAGGAAGATGTTTGTCTGAAATCTTTTGTAGCCTCTAAATAGAATTTTAGAGCACGGACTACGTCCAAATTGTGTAACAAACGTTCCTTCTTTGAAACTGGATTCGGACATAAAGAAGGTACAACTATCTCCTGGTTAATATTTTTGTTAGAAACAACCTTAGGAAGAAAACCAGGCTTAGTACGCAAAACCACCTTATCTGCATGGAACACCAGATAGGGCGGAGAACACTGCAGAGCAGATAACTCTGAAACTCTTCTAGCAGAAGAAATTGCAACCAAAAACAAAACTTTCCAAGATAGTAACTTAATATCTATGGAATGTAAAGGTTCAAACGGAACCCCTTGAAGAACTGAAAGAACTAGATTTAGACTCCAGGGAGGAGTCAAAGGTCTGTAAACAGGCTTGATCCTAACCAGGGCCTGAACAAATGCTTGAACATCTGGCACAGCTGCCAGTCTTTTGTGTAGTAAGACAGATAAAGCAGAGATCTGTCCCTTTAGAGAACTTGCAGATAATCCTTTCTCCAAACCTTCTTGTAGAAAGGAGAGAATCTTAGGAATTTTTATCTTATTCCATGGGAATCCTTTGGATTCCCACCAACAGATATATCTTTTCCATATTTTATGGTAAATCTTTCTAGTTACCGGTTTTCTGGCCTGAACCAGAGTATCTATCACAGAATCTGAAAACCCACGCTTCGATAGAATCAAGCGTTCAATCTCCAAGCCGTCAGCTGGAGGGAGACCAGATTTGGATGTTCGAATGGACCCTGAACAAGAAGGTCCTGTCTCAAAGGTAGCTTCCATGGTGGAACCGATGACATATTCACCAGGTCTGCATACCAAGTCCTGCGTGGACACGCAGGAGCTATCAAGATCACCGAGGCCCTCTCCTGATTGATCCTGGCTACCAGCCTGGGAATGAGAGAAAACGGTGGAAATACATAAGCTAGGTTGAAGGTCCAAGGTGCTACTAGTGCATCTACTAGAGTCGCCTTGGGATCCCTGGATCTGGACCCGTAGCAAGGAACCTTGAAGTTCTGACGAGACGCCATCAGATCCATGTCTGGAATGCCCCATAATTGAGTTATTTGGGCAAAGATCTCCGGATGGAGTTCCCACTCCCCCGGATGGAATGTCTGACGACTCAGAAAATCCGCCTCCCAGTTTTCCACACCTGGGATGTGGATCGCAGACAGGTGGCAGGAGTGATCCTCCGCCCATTGAATTATTTTGGTCACTTCTTTCATCGCCAGGGAACTCCTTGTTCCCCCCTGATGATTGATATACGCAACGGTCGTCATGTTGTCTGATTGGAACCTTATGAATCTGGCCTTTGCTAGTTGAGGCCAAGCCCTGAGAGCATTGAATATCGCTCTCAGTTCCAGAATGTTTATCGGGAGAAGAGACTCTTCCCGAGACCATAGACCCTGAGCTTTCAGGGATTCCCAGACCGCGCCCCAGCCCACTAGACTGGCGTCGGTCGTGACAATGACCCACTCTGGTCTGCGGAAGCTCATTCCCTGGGACAGATGGTCCAGGGTCAGCCACCAACGGAGTGAATCTCTGGTCTTCTGATCTACTTGAATCATTGGAGACAAGTCTGTATAGTCCCCATTCCACTGTTTGAGCATGCACAGTTGTAATGGTCTTAGATGAATTCGTGCAAAAGGAACTATGTCCATTGCTGCAACCATCAACCCTACTACTTCCATGCACTGCGCTATGGAAGGACGAGGAACAGAATGAAGAACTTGACAAGTGCTTAGAAGTTTTGACTTTCTGACCTCTGTCAGAAAAATCCTCATTTCTAAGGAATCTATTATTGTTCCCAAGAAGGGAACTCTTGTCGACGGAGACAGAGAACTTTTTTCTATGTTCACCTTCCATCCGTGTGATTTGAGAAAGGCCAGAACGATGTCTGTATGAGCCTTTGCTTTTGACAGGGACGACGCTTGTATTAGAATGTCGTCCAAGTAAGGTACTACTGCAATGCCCCTCGGTCTTAGAACCGCTAGAAGGGACCCTAGTACCTTTGTGAAAATCCTTGGAGCAGTGGCTAACCCGAATGGGAGGGCCACAAACTGGTAATGCTTGTCCAGAAAAGCGAACCTTAGGAACTGATGATGTTCTTTGTGGATAGGAATATGTAGGTACGCATCCTTTAGATCCACGGTAGTCATAAATTGACTTTCCTGGATAGTGGGTAGAATCGTTCGAATGGTTTCCATCTTGAACGATGGTACCCTGAGAAATTTGTTTAGGATCTTCAAATCCAAAATTGGTCTGAAAGTTCCCTCTTTTTTTGGGAACTACGAACAGATTGGAATAAAACCCCATTCCTTGTTCCTTTATTGGAACTGGGTGTATCACTCCCATCTTTAACAGGTCTTCTACACAATGTAAGAACGCCTGTCTCTTTATTTGGTTTGAGGATAAGTGAGACATGTGGAACCTTCCCCTTGGGGGTAGTTCCCTGAATTCCAGGAGATAACCCTGAGAAACTATTTCTAGCGCCCAGGGATCCTGAACATCTCTTGCCCAAGCCTGAGCAAAGAGAGAGAGTCTGCCCCCCACTAGATCCGGTCCCGGATCGGGGGCTACTCCTTCATGCTGTTTTGTTAGCAGCGGCAGGCTTCTTGGCCTGCTTACCCTTGTTCCAGCCTTGCATCGGTTTCCAGGCTGGTTTGGGTTGTGAGGCATTACCCTCTTGCTTAGAGGATGCAGAATTAGAGGCCGGTCCGTTCCTGAAATTGCGAAAGGAACGAAAATTAGACTTATTTTTGGCCTTGAAAGGCCTATCTTGTGGAAGGGCGTGGCCCTTTCCCCCAGTGATGTCTGAAATAATCTCTTTCAATTCTGGTCCAAATAGAGTTTTACCTTTAAAAGGGATGTTAAGCAATTTTGTCTTGGATGACACATCCGCTGAACAAGACTTTAGCCAAAGCGCTCTGCGCGCCACGATAGCAAACCCTGAATTTTTCGCCGCTAATCTAGCTAATTGCAAAGCGGCATCTAAAATAAAAGAGTTAGCCAACTTAAGTGCGTGAACTCTGTCCATAACCTCCTCATATGGAGTCTCTCTACTAAGCGAGTTTTCTAGTTCCTCGAACCAGAACCACGCTGCTGTAGTGACAGGAACAATGCACGAAATGGGTTGTAGAAGGTAAGCTTGCTGTACAAAAATCTTTTTAAGCAAACCCTCCAATTTTTTATCCATAGGATCTTTGAAAGCACAACTATCTTCGATAGGAATAGTAGTGCGTTTGTTTAGAGTAGAAACTGCCCCCTCGACCTTAGGGACTGTCTGCCATAAGTCCTTTCTGGGGTCGACCATAGGAAATAATTTCTTAAATATAGGGGGGGGAACAAAAGGTATGCCGGGCTTTTCCCACTCCTTATTTACTATGTCCGCCACCCGCTTGGGTATAGGAAAAGCGTCGGGGTGCACCGGAACCTCTAGGAACTTGTCCATCTTGCATAATTTCTCTGGAATGACCAAGTTGTCACAATCATCCAGAGTAGATAACACCTCCTTAAGCAGTGCGCGGAGATGTTCTAATTTAAATTTAAATGTCACAACATCAGGTTCAGCTTGTTGAGAAATTTTTCCTGAATCTGAAATTTCCCCATCTGACAAAACCTCCCTCATGGCCCCTTCAGATTGGTGTGAGGGTATGACAGAACAATTATCATCAGCGCCCTCCTGCTCTTCAGTGTTTAAAACAGAGCAATCGCGCTTTCTCTGATAAGTAGGCATTTTGGATAAAATATTTGCTATGGAGTTATCCATTACAGCCGTTAATTGTTGCATGGTAATAAGCATTGGCGCACTAGATGTACTAGGGGCCTCCTGTGTGGGCAAAACTGGTGTAGACACAGTAGGAGATGATGTAGTATCATGTTTACTCCCCTCATCTGAGGAATCATCTTGGGCAATTTCATTATCTGTGGCAGTACTGTCCTTACTTTGTTTGGACGCTATGGCACAATTATCACATAAATTTAAATGGGGAGACACATTGGCTTTCATACATATAGAACATAGCTTATCCGAAGGCACAGACATGTTAAACAGGCTTAAACTTGTCAACAAAGCACAAAAAACGTTTTAAAACAAAACCGTTACTGTCTCTTTAAATTTTAAACAGAAAACACTTTATTACTGAATATGTGAAAAAGTATGAAGGAATTGTTCAAAAATTTCACCACAGTGTCTTAAAGCATTAAGAGTATTGCACACCAAATTTCAGAGCTTTAACCCTTAAAATAACGAAACCGGAGCCGTTTACAAATTTAACCCCTATACAGTCCCAGCTATAGCCTTTGCTGAGACCCAACCAAGCCCAGAGGGGAATACGATACCAATTGACGCCTTCTAGAAGCTTTTCCAGCAAATTTCAGATCCTCACACATGCATCTGCATGCCCTGCTCTCAAAAAACAACTGCGCAGTAATGGCGCGAAAATGAGGCTCAGTCTACAACTAGGAAGGCCCCCTGACTGGAAAAGGTGTCTAACATAGTGCCTGCCGTTTAATAAACGTTCCCCAAGTTTATAAATGCGAATTTTCAGCATAAATATGAATAAAATGCCCAAATAAAGCAATCGATTTAGCCCATAAAAAACATAATTTATGCTTACCTGATAAATTCCTTTCTTCTGTTGTGTGATCAGTCCACGGGTCATCATTACTTCTGGGATATAACTCCTCCCCAACAGGAAATGCAAGAGGATTCACCCAGCAGAGCTGCATATAGCTCCTCCCCTCTACGTCACTCCCAGTCATTCGACCAAGAATCAACGAGAAAGGAGAAACCAAGGGTGAAGTGGTGACTGGAGTATAATTTAAAAGATATTTACCTGCCTTAAAAAACAGGGCGGGCCGTGGACTGATCACACAACAGAAGAAAGGAATTTATCAGGTAAGCATAAATTATGTTTTCTTCTGTTATGTGTGATCAGTCCACGGGTCATCATTACTTCTGGGATACCAATACCAAAGCAAAAGTACACGGATGACGGGAGGGATAGGCAGGCTCATTATACAGAAGGAACCACTGCCTGAAGAACCTTTCTCCCAAAAATAGCCTCCGAAGAAGCAAAAGTGTCAAATTTGTAAAATTTGGAAAAAGTATGAAGCGAAGACCAAGTTGCAGCCTTGCAAATCTGTTCAACAGAGGCCTCATTCTTAAAGGCCCAAGTGGAAGCCACAGCTCTAGTAGAATGAGCTGTAATTCTTTCAGGAGGCTGCTGTCCAGCAGTCTCATAGGCTAAACGAATTATGCTACGAAGCCAGAAGGAGAGAGAGGTAGCCGAAGCCTTATGACCTCTCCTCTGACCAGAGTACACGACAAACAGGGAAGACGTTTGTCGAAAATCCTTAGTTGCCTGCAAGTAGAACTTGAGGGCACGAACTACATCCAGATTGTGTAGAAGACGTTCCTTCTTTGAAGAAGGATTCGGGCACAGGGAAGGCACCACGATCTCTTGATTGATGTTCCTGTTAGTGACTACCTTAGGTAAGAACCCAGGTTTTGTACGCAGAACTTCCTTATCTGAATGAAAAATCAAATAAGGAGAATCACAATGTAAAGCTGATAACTCAGAGACTCTCCGAGCCGAAGAAATAGCCATTAAAAATAACACTTTCCAAGATAACAACTTTATATCAATGGAATGAAGGGGTTCAAACGGAACTCCTTGTAGAACGTTAAGAACAAGGTTTAAACTCCATGGCGGAGCAATAGTTTTAAACACAGGCTTGATCCTAGCTAAAGCCTGACAAAAGGCCTGGACGTCTGGATTTTCTGATAGACGCCTGTGTAACAAGATGGACAGAGCTGAGATCTGTCCCTTTAATGAGCTAGCCGATAAACCCTTCTCTAAACCTTCTTGTAGAAAGGACAATATCCTAGGAATCCTAACCTTACTCCAGGAGTAACCTTTGGATTCGCACCAGTATAGGTATTTACGCCATATCTTATGGTAAATCCTTCTGGTAACAGGCTTCCTAGCCTGTATCAGGGTATCAATAACCGACTCAGAAAAACCACGTTTTGATAAAATCAAGCGTTCAATTTCCAAGCAGTCAGCTTCAGAGAAGTTAGATTTTGATGTTTAAATGGACCCTGTATCAGAAGGTCCTGTCTTAGAGGTAGAGACCAAGGCGGACAGGATGACATGTCCACTAGATCTGCATACCAAGTCCTGCGTGGCCATGCAGGCGCTATTAGAATCACTGATGCTCTCTCCTGTTTGATTTTGGCAATCAATCGAGGAAGCAGCGGGAAGGGTGGAAACACATAAGCCATCCCGAAGTTGCAAGGTGCTGTCAAAGCATCTATCAGAACCGCTCCCGGATCCCTGGATCTGGACCCGTAGCGAGGAAGTTTGGCGTTCTGGCGAGACGCCATGAGATCTATCTCTGGTTTGCCCCAACGTCGAAGTATTTGGGCAAAGACCTCCGGATGAAGTTCCCACTCCCCCGGATGAAAAGTCTGGCGACTCAAGAAATCCGCCTCCCAGTTCTCCACTCCCGGAATGTGGATTGCTGACAGGTGGCAAGAGTGAGACTCTGCCCAGCGAATTATCTTTGATACTTCCATCATTGCTAGGGAGCTTCTTGTCCCTCCTTGATGGTTGATGTAAGCTACAGTCGTGATGTTGTCCGACTGAAACCTGATGAACCCCCGAGTTTTTAACTGGGGCCAAGCTAGAAGGGCATTGAGAACTGCTCTCAATTCCAGAATGTTTATTGGCAGGAGACTTTCCTCCTGATTCCATTGTCCCTGAGCCTTCAGAGAATTCCAGACAGCGCCCCAACCTAGTATGCTGGCGTCTGTTGTTACAATTGTCCAGTCCGGCCTGCTGAATGGCATCCCCCTGGACAGATGTGGCCGAGAAAGCCACCATAGAAGAGAGTTTCTGGTCTCTTGATCCAGATTCAGAGTAGGGGACAAGTCTGAGTAATCCCCATTCCACTGACTCAGCATGCACAATTGCAGCGGTCTGAGATGTAGACGTGCAAAGGGTACTATGTCCATTGCTGCTACCATTAAGCCGATCACCTCCATGCATTGAGCTACTGACGGGAGTTGAATGGAATGAAGGACACGGCATGCATTTAGAAGCTTTGTTAATCTGTCTTCTGTCAGATAAATCTTCATTTCTACAGAATCTATAAGAGTCCCCAAGAATGGAACTCTTGTGAGAGGAAAGAGAGAACTCTTCTTTTCGTTCACTTTCCATCCATGCGACCTTAGAAATGCCAGAACTAACTCTGTATGAGACTTGGCAGTTTGAAAGCTTGAAGCTTGTATCAGAATGTCGTCTAGGTACGGAGCTACCGAAATTCCTCGCGGTCTTAGTACCGCCAGAAGGGCACCCAGAACCTTTGTGAAGATTCTTGGAGCCGTAGCCAATCCGAATGGAAGAGCTACAAACTGGTAATGCCTGTCTAAGAAGGCAAACCTTAAATACCGGTAATGATCCTTGTGAATCGGTATGTGAAGGTAAGCATCCTTTAAATCCACTGTGGTCATGTACTGACCCTTTTGGATCATGGGTAAGATTGTCCGAATAGTTTCCATTTTGAACGATGGAACTCTTAGGAATTTGTTTAGGATCTTTAAATCCAGGATTGGCCTGAAAATTCCCTCTTTTTTGGGAACCACAAACAGGTTTGAGTAAAACCCTTGTCCTTGTTCCGACCGCGGAACCGGATGGATCACTCCCATTAATAACAGATCTTGTACACAGCGTAGAAACGCTTCTTTCTTTATCTGGTTTGTTGACAACCTTGACAGATGAAATCTCCCTCTTGGGGGAGAGAATTTGAAGTCTAGAAGGTATCCCTGAGATATGATCTCTAACGCCCAGGGATCCTGAACATCTCTTGCCCAAGCCTGGGCGAAGAGAGAGAGTCTGCCCCCCACTAGATCCGGTCCCGGATCGGGGGCCCTCGGTTCATGCTGTCTTTGGGGCAGCAGCAGGTTTCCTGGCCTGCTTTCCCTTGTTCCAGGACTGGTTAGGTTTCCAGCCTTGTCTGTAACGAGCAACAGCTCCTTCCTGTTTTGGTGCAGTGGAAGTTGGTGCTGCTCCTGCTTTGAAATTCCGAAAGGGACGAAAATTAGACTGTCTAGCCTTAGCTTTGGCTTTGTCTTGAGGCAGGGCGTGGCCCTTACCTCCTGTAATGTCAGCGATAATTTCTTTCAAACCGGGCCCAAATAAAGTTTGCCCCTTGAAAGGTATATTAAGTAATTTGGACTTAGAAGTTACATCAGCTGACCAGGATTTTAGCCACAGCGCCCTACGTGCCTGAATGGCGAATCCTGAGTTCTTAGCCGTAAGTTTGGTTAAATGTACTACGGCCTCCGAAATGAATGAATTAGCTAGTTTAAGGACTCTAAGCCTGTCCGTAATGTCGTCCAGCGTAGCTGAACTAAGGTTCTCTTCCAGAGACTCAATCCAAAATGCTGCCGCAGCCGTAATCGGCGCGATGCATGCAAGGGGTTGCAATATAAAACCTTGTTGAACAAACATTTTCTTAAGGTAACCCTCTAATTTTTTATCCATTGGATCTGAAAAAGCACAGCTATCCTCCACCGGGATAGTGGTACGCTTAGCTAAAGTAGAAACTGCTCCCTCCACCTTAGGGACCGTTTGCCATAAGTCCCGTGTGGTGGCGTCTATTGGAAACATCTTTCTAAATATTGGAGGGGGTGAGAACGGCACACCGGGTCTATCCCACTCCTTAGTAACAATTTCAGTTAGTCTCTTAGGTATAGGAAAAACGTCAGTACTCGCCGGTACCGCAAAGTATTTATCCAACCTACACAATTTCTCTGGTATTGCAACAGTGTTACAATCATTAAGAGCCGCTAAAACCTCCCCTAGTAATACACGGAGGTTCTCCAATTTAAATTTAAAATTTGAAATATCTGAATCCAATCTGTTTGGATCAGAACCGTCACCCACAGAATGAAGCTCTCCGTCCTCATGCTCTGCAAGCTGTGACGCAGTATCAGACATGGCCCTAGTATTATCAGCGCACTCTGTTCTCACCCCAGAGTGATCACGCTTGCCTCTTAGTTCTGGTAATTTAGCCAAAACTTCAGTCATAACAGTAGCCATATCTTGTAATGTTATCTGTAATGGCCGCCCAGATGTACTAGGCGCCACAATATCACGCACCTCCCGGGCGGGAGATGCAGGTACTGACACGTGAGGCGAGTTAGACGGCATAACTCTCCCCTCGCTGTTTGGTGAAATTTGTTCAATTTGTACAGATTGGCTTTTATTTAAAGTAGCATCAATACAGTTAGTACATAAATTTCTATTGGGCTCCACCTTGGCATTGGAACAAATGACACAGGTATCTTCCTCTGAATCAGACATGTTTAACACACTAGCAATAAACTTGCAACTTGGTTACAATCTTATTTAACAAAAACGTACTGTGCCTCAAAGAAGCACTAAACGATTAAATGACAGTTGAAATAATGAACTGAAAAACAGTTATAGCATCAATTCTTAAAAACAACACAACTTTTAGCAAAGGTTTGTTCCCATTAGTAAAGTAACAATAATTAAATTTGAAACATAAAAATTACAGAGCAACGTTTTTAATCACAGTCAATATATAAGTCTCACAGCTCTGCTGAGAGAATCTACCTCCCTCCAAAGAAGTTTGAAGACCCCTGAGTTCTGTTAGAGATGAACCGGAACATGCAGGAAATACAAGAGTAACTGACTGGAAATTTTTGATGCGTAGCAAAGAGCGCCAAAAACGGCCCCTCCCCCTCACACACAGCAGTGAGAGAGAAACGAAACTATCACAATTAAAACAAGCAACTGCCAAGTGGAAAAATAATGCCCAAACATTTATTCACTCAGTACCTCAGAAAATGCAAACGATTCTACATTCCAGCAAAAACGTTTAACATAATAAATACCTATTAAAAGGTTTAATGTACTTTTAACAGAGTAATTCCAGTGAAATACCATCCCCAGAATACTGAAGTGTAGAGTATACATACATGTCATTATAACGGTATGGCAGGATTTTCTCATCAATTCCATTCAGAAAATAAAAACTGCTACATACCTCAATGCAGATTCATCTGCCCGCTGTCCCCTGATCTGAAGCTTTTACCTCCCTCAGATGGCCGAGAAACAGCAATATGATCTTAACTACTCCGGTTAAAATCATAGTAAAAACTCTGGTAGATTCTTCTTCAAACTCTGCCAGAGAGGCAATAACACGCTCCGGTGCTATTGTAAAATAACAAACTTTTGATTGAAGTTATAAAAACTAAGTATAATCACCATAGTCCTCTCACACATCCTATCTAGTCGTTGGGTGCAAGAGAATGACTGGGAGTGATGTAGAGGGGAGGAGCTATATGCAGCTCTGCTGGGTGAATCCTCTTGCATTTCCTGTTGGGGAGGAGTTATATCCCAGAAGTAATGATGACCCGTGGACTGATCACACATAACAGAAGAAATGTCTACCAGTTTTTTAGCCCATATTAAGCCCTTTATTCTGTTTGTTTGACTAAGAAAATGGCTTACCGGTCCCCATGAGGGGAAATGACAGCCTTCCAGCATTACATGGTCTTGTTAGAAATATGGCTAGTCATACCTTAAGCAGAAAAGTCTGCTAACTGTTTCCCCCAACTGAAGTTACTTCATCTCAACAGTCCTATGTGGAAACAGCAATCGATTTTAGTTACTGTCTGCTAAAATCATCTTCCTCTCACAAACAGAAATCTTCATCCTTTTCTGTTTCAGAGTAAATAGTACATACCAGCACTATTTTAAAATAACAAACACTTGATAGAAGAATAAAAACTACATTTAAATACCAAAAAACTCTTAACCATCTCCGTGGAGATGTTGCCTGTGCAACGACAAAGAGAATGACTGGGGTGGGCGGAGCCTAGGAGGGACTATATGGCCAGCTTTGCTGGGACTCTTTGCCATTTCCTGTTGGGGAAGAGATATTCCCACAAGTAAGGATGACGCCGTGGACCGGACACACCAATGTTGGAGAAATATATAAAGTAGCACTTACCTTAACTTCTGCCTGACAGCTAGGCAGCTCACAGGCTTAAGAGGTCCTCTCCCTCCCATTGACCTGTGGAAAAAAGGCATGCTGAGTAATCTTTTCCTCAGACTAAAGCATACAGGGCAGCAAAAATACATGGGAGGCACAGTGAGAATTATATCCCACAAGTTCCCATTGCTCTAAAGCCACCAAAGCTCTACCGAAGAGACTGATATGGACTATGGCTACCCCCTAGGACAAAGCAGCACAATCTTGCACTACTTTAAAAATAATAAACTCTTGATTGAAGAATCTATTCTAACACCTCACTTTACTACCTCCTATCACTAACGTAGGCAAAGAGAATGACTGGAGTGGGAGGGAGGGGAGGAGCTATTTAACAGCTCTGCTGTGGTGCTCTTTGCCGCCTCCTGCTGACCAGGAGGTGAATATCCCATTAGTAATTAAGATGATCCGTGGACTCATCTTGTCTTAAAAAAGAAATTTGGGTTTAGTGTCCCTTTAACCAGTTGGGTAAGAACATGTCTTAATCCTCACAGACTAATAATCAGTGTGAGATGTTTTGAGAGGGTGCGGTTGTTTGATTTATATAAACAGCCAAAAACTTTATTAATTTAAAAATACTCACTGTAAAATTAATCACACAAATCAGTGGTGGTTCTGGGGTGGGAAACACTGGGGGGGGTTGTGGGTGTAAAAAACATGGGAACAAGATAGGCATAAGTGTAGTTATTGGTGTTCCATGAGCGAGGGCAGGGGAAGATGGAGTTGCAGTTGTTCTGAGTAATGAACCAGGCCTGGGGTGAGGTTAGGCAGTTGTTAGACATGATCTGTCTAAAGCACAGAGGGGGGGGGGGGGGGAGTATAGGAGTTGCTCCTTCTTTATAATGTCACTGACACAAATGTTCTTAAAGATTCAGATATAAATATAATAGATTATATTTGTTTAAAAGGGACACTGAACCCAATTTTTTTCTTTCGTGATTCAGATAGAGCATGCAATTTTAAGCAACTTTCTAATTTACGCCTATTATCAATTTTTTTCATTCTCTTGTTATCTTTATTTGAAAAAGAAGGCATCTAAGCTTTTTTGGGGTTCAGAACTCAGGATAGCACTTTTTTTATTGGTGGATGAATGTATCCACCAATCAGCAAGGACAACCCATGTTGTTCACCAAAAATGGGCCGGCATCTAAACTTACATTCTTGCATTTCAAATAAAGATACCAAGAGAATGAAGAAAATTTGATAATAGGAGTAAATTAGAAAGTTGCTTAAAATTTCATGCTCTATCTGAATCACGAAAGAAAAAAAATTGGGTTCAGTGTCCCTTTAACCCCTTAATGACCGCAGCACTTTTCCATTTTCTGTCCGTTTGGGACCAAGGCTATTTTTACATTTTTGCGGTCTTTGTGTTTAGCTGTAATTTTCCTCTTACTCATTTACTGTACCCACACATATTATATACCGTTTTTCTCGCCATTAAATGGACTTTCAAAAGATACCATTATTTTCATCATATCTTATAATTTACTATAAAAAAATTATAAAATATGAGGAAAAATTTAAAAAAAAAACACTTTTTTTAACTTTGACCCCCAAAATCTGTTACATATCTACAACCACCAAAAAACACCTATGCTAAATAGTTTCTAAATTTTGTCCTGAGTTTAGAAATACCCAATGTTTACATCTTCTTTGCTTTTTTTGTAAGTTATAGGGCCATAAATACAAGTAGCACTTTGCTATTTGCAAACCACTTTTTTTTCAAAATTAGCGCTAGTTACATTGGAACACTGATATCTTTCAGGAATCCCTGAATATCCATTGACATGTATATATTTTTTTTTAGTAGACAACCCAAAGTATTGATCTAGGCCAATTTTGGTATATTTCATGCCACCATTTCACCGCCAAATGCGATCAAATAAAAAAAATCGTTCACTTTTTCACAATTTTTTTCACAAACTTTAGGTTTCTCACTGAAATTATTTACAAATAGTTTGTGCAATTATGGCACAAATGGTTGTAAATTCTTCTCTGTGATCCCCTTTGTTCAGAAATAGCAGACTTATATGGCTTTGGTGTTGCTTTTTGGTAATTAGAATGCCACTAAATGCCACTGCGCACCACACGTGTATTATGCCCAGCAGTGAAGGGGTTAATTAGGGAGCATGTAGGGAGCTTGTAGGGTTAATTTTAGCTTTAGTGTAGTGTAGTAGACAACCCCAAGTATTGATCTAGGCCCATTTTGGTATATTTCATGCCACCATTTCACCGCCAAATGCGATCAAATTAAAAAAAACGTAAAATATTTCACAATTTTAGGTTTCTCACTGAAATCATTTACAAACAGCTTGTGCAGTTATGGCACAAATGGTTGTAAATGCTTCTCTGGGATCCCCTTTGTTCAGAAATAGCAGACATATATGGCTTTGGCGTTGCTTTTTGGTATTTAGAAGGCCGCTAAATGCCGCTGCGCATCACACGTGTATTATGGCTAGCAGTGAAGGGGTTAATTAGGTAGCTTGTAGGGAGCTTGCAGGGTTAATATTAGATTTAGTGTAGAGCTCAGCCTCCCACCTAAAACATCAGACCCCCTGATCCCTCCCAAACAGCTCTCTTCCCTCCCCCACCCCACAATTGTCCCCGCCATCTTAAGTACTGGCAGAAAGTCTGCCAGTACTAAAATAAAAGCTATATATATTTTTTTTTAATGATTTTTTTAAGCATATTTACATATGCTGCTGTGTACTATCCCCCCTTAGCCCCCAACCTCACTGATCCCCCCCCAAACAGCTCTATCCCCTCCCACTCTAACTTAATGGGCGCCATCTTGGGTACTGGCAGCTGTCTGCCAGTACCCAGTTTAGAAGAAAAAAAATGGTTTGTTTTTTTAATTTTTTGAAATTTTCTGTAGTGTAGCTTCCCCACACACAAACCAACCCCCCCACCCCTCCACGATCGTTTTTTGTGCTTTTGCACAAACATGATTAGCCAGGTTTTATTAAACACTTTTCCGTAGTGTAGCGGTTCCCACCCGCTCCCGCCCCGTGCACGCGCCCGCCCGCCACCCTCCGTGCACGCACGCGCGCCCGTGCGCGCCCCTGGCGGTCACGCCCCCGATCCCGCCCCCCGTGACATCACGCGGCACACCGATGGCCGCCCACCCGCCTCCCAATTCGGCTCCCACCCACCAACGATACCGGCCATCGATGTCCGGTGCAGAGAGGGCCACAGAGTGGCTCTCTCTGCATCGGATGGCCATGTGAGGTTATTGCAGGATGCCTCCATATCGAGGCATCACTGCAATAACCGGAAAGCAGCTGGAAGCGAGCAGGATCGCTTCCAGCTGCTTTCCACACCGAGGACGTGCAGGGTACGTCCTCAGGCGTTAACTGCCTTTTTTTTGAGGACGTACCCTGCACGTCCTCGGTCATTAAGGGGTTAATGAGTGATCTATTCTGTTTTCCCATTAAATAAAGTCCGTATAATATCATGCCTCCCAACATTTCAAAATTTAAAAGAGGGACACCCCCCTGCGGCAAAAATTAAAATGTGGTGGGCAGGAGCAGGGACGGGCTTAAAAAAAAATCATAAGACCAAAGTAATATAAATAAAATTCTAAATAAAGTCATATATTTTAATACTCTTAGGCAGCAAATCAAACACATGCTCAAACCACTAGTATAGCCATGTGACCTCTGTATTTAATTAGCCTTTGCAGAGACAGCGCTAAATATTTTTATCTTAATTGGGCATTTAATAATAGATTCTTTAAAACTGCTCTCTGCATTCCCTATTAATATTCTAGATTCTTGACTTTAAAGTCAGCAAAAATGCACAGTAACACACTACATAGCATACACATATATGCAGATACGCACACACACACACTACATAGCATACACTTATACATGCAGATACACACACACTACATAGCATACACTTACACATGCAGATACACACACACTACATAGCATACACTTACACATGCAGATACACACACACACTACATATCATAGATTTATACAGGCAGATACACACACACTACATAGCATACACTTACACATGCAGATACACACACACTACATAGCATACACTTACACAGCATACACTTACACATGCAGATACACACACACATGCAGATACACACACACTACATAGCATACACTTACACATGCAGATACACATACACACTACATAGCATACACTTACACATGCAGATACACATACACACTACATAGCATACACTTATACATGCAGATACACACTTATACATACAGTTACACACACACACTACATAGCATAAATGTATACATGCAGATACACACACACACCTTATAGATACAGATAGACACACACACACTACATCATATATGGGTATCTGTAACTCATTGTATGGGGTCCTGGGGTTGGCAAGCACATTAGCTGGCACTCTGCGGCTGCCACTGTTCGTTACCCTGGTGTTAGCACTGCTCATTGTATAAAACTGAAGGCATGCTAGTATTATCACCAGGGGTTAGACGTCATCACTACCAGAGGCTAGAGGTCACCATTACCTGAGGTCAGGGCCGTCTTTAACACAGTGCAAAAGGGGCATCTGCCCAGGGCCCAGTCTCTGTTGAGGGGCCCAAGAGTCATAAAAAATTTTTTTTTTCTTTTTATTATGGTTCATACTCGACTGCTGATGTGACATGGGGAACACACACATTCAGTCATAATACTGTCACAGTCAAAAATACTCTGCTTATATATATTTTTTTTAAAAACTGTGCCAGACCGTGCCGGTGTCATGTGACATGCCAAGCTATTGCCATGTGCTGTTTTAGATGTGCACTGTGCAGCACTGAATGCAAAGCCCTATCTCGGCATCCAGCCATTCCCACTGCATCAGAAAAGGTCCTACTGGGGTTACCACTCTTACCAGGTAACTGCTTTGGTGGTGGGGATTGTTTCTGGGTAGGGCTGACTGTAGGTGCATGCAGCAGAAAGCTGGAGTGGCAAGCACATGAGGATTTGAGCATCTGTTCAGCTGCATACACTGCTCTCTTCAGTCTTGAGGCTGTGTGACTCATCTCACACTGTATCCATGCAGTCTTGGGCAGACAGCATCCAGTCTGCTGGTCCCCTTAGCCCTGCTCTTTCTGCTGTGGCCCTAAGATCAATTAACTGAAGTTTGTTAGGGGAACAGTGCTTTGTAGAAAGGTGTCAGTGGGAAGAATAAGTGAGTGCACACACGCCCCTCCCCATGCAGCATTGTCTAGTGCAGGGTGAGAGGGAACTTGTTCCTAGCAAAGAAGTGACATGTGCTGCTGTGGCTGATGTATAGTGTCATGCTGATACTTCACACATTAATGTAAGGTTTATTTTTATAGTTTTTGTTTTCTCTCTGTCTCAGATTTTACAGCTTCCCATAGCAGTTCTGCTGTTCCAGTCAGTAAACTTATATTTGTCTGCACCTCCATGCTTCCTCCTCAGTCTTTAACTTGCTTTGCTCCTGTTGGCTGCCCTAAATCTCTTTAACCAGCTAACCTCACACCAGAATCACATTCAAAAGAATATTAAATAAATCCACAGTGGAGGAATTTATATATGTATTTACTTATTAATACGGCTTAGGTCCAGTTTCACATATTGCAATTTATTTCATTTTTTTTAAATGATTAGACCAGCAGGGGATGATCCACTGCTGGGCTAATAATTTTGAAAACAATTATAAAATAAATTGATTTAGTCGTTTTTTGGGATGTTGGGGTGGAGAGCGAAATTGCATGGGGTGGGGGGGGGGGCCAAGAAAAATTTTGCCCAGGGTCCAGTCAATACTAAAGACGGCCCTGCCTGAGGTCAGAGGGTATACAGCCTTCTTACTGCTGCTTAACCCACACACCATTCCTTTTCCACAGGGAATCTAACAGGTATCTAATAGAATTTAAATGCATGGGGCAATGCGGGACAGATGGCTAGCAAACTGGGACAGCGGGACAGACCCCTATAATTGGTACTGTCCCACGGAAATCGGGACAGTTGGGGGGGTATGGAATATCTATTTTACTCACCTAACACATATGAGTTCATGCTGATAACAGGCTCCAATGTCTGTGCTCAGGAAGAAGGTTGCATTATTCACTCCAGTTACATCAATACCTGATATCTCTCAGTGCTCTGGCCGTGTCTGTAAAAAGTATATTAAACGGTTTAGACAGATAATAATAAATAATGGTTCTGATTAACTGTACGTATGGTATAATTAAAGGCACACATAGCAATTCATGTGATACAGATCAGCTGTTTAGGTTATTACATATGTGCTATTGATTCAGCACAAGCATTTAGTACAGTTAGCTCTGTGAGTGTTATAATTACCCTTAAATATGAATCTTCCAGAGCTATACAACATAATGGTAGAAAATCTATTTAAGAATGGGGCCATATCACAACTTTACAAATATATTATAATCTTTGTTTTCTATCATTTATATGAAACAATATTTTCTCCTGAAAGAAATTTTAAAAATAAGTTGTTAAAATAGAAGTTAAAGGGATAGTAAACCCAAAAAAACAGAATTTATGTTTACCTGATAAATTACTTTCTCCAACGGTGTGTCCGGTCCACGGCGTCATCCTTTCTTGTGGGATATTCTCTTCCCCAACAGGAAATGGCAAAGAGCCCAGCAAAGCTGGTCACATGATCCCTCCTAGGCTCCGCCTACCCCAGTCATTCGACCGACGTTAAGGAGGAATATTTGCATAGGAGAAACCATATGATACCGTGGTGAGTGACTGTAGTTAAAGAAAATAAATTATCAGACCTGATTAAAAAACCAGGGCGGGCCGTGGACCGGACACACCGTTGTAGAAAGTAATTTATCAGGTAAACATAAATTCTGTTTTCTCCAACATAGGTGTGTCCGGTCCACGGCGTCATCCTTACTTGTGGGAACCAATACCAAAGCTTTAGGACACGGATGAAGGGAGGGAGCAAATCAGGTCACCTAAATGGAAGGCACCACGGCTTGCAAAACCTTTCTCCCAAAAATAGCCTCAGAAGAAGCAAAAGTATCAAACTTGTAAAATTTGGTAAAAGTGTGCAGTGAAGACCAAGTCGCTGCCCTACATATCTGATCAACAGAAGCCTCGTTCTTGAAGGCCCATGTGGAAGCCACAGCCCTAGTGGAATGAGCTGTGATTCTTTCAGGAGGCTGCCGTCCGGCAGTCACATAAGCCAATCTGATGATGCTTTTAATCCAAAAAGAGAGAGAGGTAGAAGTTGCTTTTTGACCTCTCCTTTTACCAGAATAAACAACAAACAAGGAAGATGTTTGTCTAAAATCCTTTGTAGCATCTAAATAGAATTTTAGAGCGCGAACAACATCCAAATTGTGCAACAAACGTTCCTTCTTCGAAACTGGTTTCGGACACAAAGAAGGTACGACTATCTCCTGGTTAATGTTTTTGTTAGAAACAACTTTTGGAAGAAAACCAGGTTTAGTACGTAAAACCACCTTATCTGCATGGAACACCAGATAAGGAAGAGAACACTGCAGAGCAGATAATTCTGAAACTCTTCTAGCAGAAGAAATTGCAACCAAAAACAAAACTTTCCAAGATAATAACTTAATATCAACGGAATGTAAGGGTTCAAACGGAACCCCCTGAAGAACTGAAAGAACTAAGTTGAGACTCCAAGGAGGAGTCAAAGGTTTGTAAACAGGCTTGATTCTAACCAGAGCCTGAACAAAGGCTTGAACATCTGGCACAGCTGCCAGCTTTTTGTGAAGTAACACAGACAAGGCAGAAATCTGTCCCTTCAAGGAACTTGCAGATAATCCTTTCTCCAATCCTTCTTGAAGAAAGGATAGAATCTTAGGAATCTTTACCTTGTCCCAAGGGAATCCTTTAGATTCACACCAACAGATATATTTTTTCCATATTTTGTGGTAAATTTTTCTAGTTACAGGCTTTCTGGCCTGAACAAGAGTATCAATAACAGAATCTGAGAACCCTCGTTTTGATAAGATCAAGCGTTCAATCTCCAAGCAGTCAGCTGGAGTGAGACCAGATTCGGATGTTCGAACGGACCTTGAACAAGAAGGTCTCGTCTCAAAGGTAGCTTCCATGGTGGAGCCGATTACATATTCACCAGATCTGCATACCAAGTCCTGCGTGGCCACGCAGGAGCTATCAAGATCACCGACGCCCTCTCTTGATTGATCCTGGCTACCAGCCTGGGGATGAGAGGAAACGGCGGGAATACATAAGCTAGTTTGAAGGTCCAAGGTGCTACTAGTGCATCTACTAGAGTCGCCTTGGGATCCCTGGATCTGGACCCGTAGCAAGGAACCTTGAAGTTCTGACGAGAGGCCATCAGATCCATGTCTGGAATGCCCCACAGTTGAGTAATTTGGGCAAAGATTTCCGGATGGAGTTCCCACTCCCCCGGATGTAATGTCTGACGACTCAGAAAATCCGCTTCCCAATTTTCCACTCCTGGGATGTGGATTGCAGATAGGTGGCAGGAGTGAGTCTCCGCCCATTGAATGATTTTGGTCACTTCTTCCATCGCCAGGGAACTCCTTGTTCCCCCCTGATGGTTGATGTACGCAACAGTCGTCATGTTGTCTGATTGAAACTGTATGAACTTGGCCTTTGCTAGCTGAGGCCAAGCCTTGAGAGCATTGAATATCGCTCTCAGTTCCAGAATATTTATCGGTAGAAGAGATTCTTCCCGAGACCAAAGACCCTGAGCTTTCAGGGGTCCCCAGACCGCGCCCCAGCCCATCAGACTGGCGTCGGTCGTGACAATGACCCACTCTGGTCTGCGGAAGGTCATCCCTTGTGACAGGTTGTCCAGGGGCAGCCACCAACGGAGAGAGTCTCTGGTCCTCTGATTTACTTGTATCTTCGGAGACAAGTCTGTATAGTCCCCATTCCACTGACTGAGCATGCACAGTTGTAATGGTCTTAGATGAATGCGCGCAAAAGGAACTATGTCCATTGCCGCTACCATCAAACCTATTACTACCATGCACTGCGCTATGGAAGGAAGAGGAACGGAATGAAGTGTTTGACAAGAGTTTAGAAGTTTTGTTTTTCTGGCCTCTGTCAGAAAAATCCTCATTTCTAAGGAGTCTATTATTGTTCCCAAGAAGGGAACCCTTGTCGACGGAGATAGAGAACTCTTTTCCACGTTCACTTTCCATCTGTGAGATCTGAGAAAGGCCAGGACTATGTCCGTGTGAGCCTTTGCTTGAGGAAGGGACGACGCTTGAATCAGAATGTCGTCCAAGTAAGGAACTACTGCAATGCCCCTTGGTCTTAGTACCGCTAGAAGGGACCCTAGTACATTTGTGAAAATCCTTGGAGCAGTGGCTAATCCGAAAGGAAGCGCCACTAACTGGTAATGCTTGTCCAGGAATGCGAACCTTAGGAACCGATGATGTTCCTTGTGGATAGGAATATGTAGATACGCATCCTTTAAATCCACCGTGGTCATGAATTGACCTTCCTGGATGGAAGGAAGAATTGTTCGAATGGTTTCCATTTTGAACGATGGAACCTTGAGAAACTTGTTTAAGATCTTGAGATCTAAGATTGGTCTGAACGTTCCCTCTTTTTTGGGAACTATGAACAGATTGGAGTAGAACCCCATCCCTTGTTCTCCTAATGGAACAGGATGAATCACTCCCATTTTTAACAGGTCTTCTACACAATGTAAGAATGCCTGTCTCTTTATATGGTCTGAAGACAATTGAGACCTGTGGAACCTCCCCCTTGGGGGAAGCCCCTTGAATTCCAGAAGATAACCTTGGGAGACTATTTCTAGTGCCCAAGGATCCAGAACATCTCTTGCCCAAGCCTGAGCAAAGAGAGAGAGTCTGCCCCCCACCAGATCCGGTCCCGGATCGGGGGCCAACATTTCATGCTGTCTTGGTAGCAGTGGCAGGTTTCTTGGCCTGCTTTCCCTTGTTCCAGCCTTGCATTGGTCTCCAGGCTGGCTTGGCTTGAGAAGTATTACCCTCTTGCTTAGAGGACGTAGCACTTGGGGCTGGTCCGTTTCTACGAAAGGGACGAAAATTAGGTTTATTTTTGGCCTTGAAAGACCTATCCTGAGGAAGGGCGTGGCCCTTACCCCCAGTGATATCAGAGATAATCTCTTTCAAGTCAGGGCCAAACAGCGTTTTCCCCTTGAAAGGAATGTTAAGTAGTTTGTTCTTGGAAGACGCATCCGCTGACCAAGATTTCAACCAAAGCGCTCTGCGCGCCACAATAGCAAACCCAGAATTTTTCGCCGCTAACCTAGCCAATTGCAAAGTGGCGTCTAGGGTGAAAGAATTGGCCAATTTGAGAGCACGGATTCTGTCCATAATCTCCTCATAAGGAGGAGAATCACTATCGATCGCCTTTACTAGCTCATCGAACCAGAAACACGCGGCTGTAGTGACAGGGACAATGCATGAAATTGGTTGTAGAAGGTAACCTTGCTGAACAAACATCTTTTTAAGCAAACCTTCTAATTTTTTATCCATAGGATCTTTGAAAGCACAACTATCTTCTATGGGTATAGTGGTGCGTTTGTTTAAAGTAGAAACCGCTCCCTCGACCTTGGGGACTGTCTGCCATAAGTCCTTTCTGGGGTCGACCATAGGAAACAATTTTTTAAATATGGGGGGAGGGACGAAAGGTATACCGGGCCTTTCCCATTCTTTATTTACAATGTCCGCCACCCGCTTGGGTATAGGAAAAGCTTCTGGGAGCCCCGGGACCTCTAGGAACTTGTCCATTTTACATAGTTTCTCTGGGATGATCAAATTCTCACAATCATCCAGAGTGGATAATACCTCCTTAAGCAGAGCGCGGAGATGTTCCAACTTAAATTTAAATGTAATCACATCGGGTTCAGCTTGTTGAGAAATTTTCCCTGAATCTGAAATTTCTCCCTCAGACAAAACCTCCCTGGCCCCCTCAGACTGGTGTAGGGGCATTTTAGAACCATTATCATCAGCGTCCCCATGCTCTTCAGTATCTAAAACAGAGCAGTCGCGCTTGCGCTGATAAGTGGGCATTTTGGCTAAAATGTTTTTGATAGAATTATCCATTACAGCCGTTAATTGTTGCATAGTAAGGAGTATTGGCGCGCTAGATGTACTAGGGGCCTCCTGAGTGGGCAAGACTGGTGTAGACGAAGGAGGGAATGATGCAGTACCATGCTTACTCCCCTCACTTGAGGAATCATCTTGGGCATCATTTTCAGTGTCACATAAATCACATCTATTTAAAAGAGAAGGAACCTTGGCTTCCCCACATTCAGAACACAGTCTATCTGGTAGTTCAGACATGTTAAACAGGCATAAACTTGATAACAAAGTACAAAAAACGTTTTAAAATAAAACCGTTACTGTCACTTTAAATTTTAAACTGAACACACTTTATTACTGCAATTGCGAAAAAGTATGAAGGAATTGTTCAAAATTCACCAAAATTTCACCACAGTGTCTTAAAGCCTTAAAAGTATTGCACACCAAATTTGGAAGCTTTAACCCTTAAAATAACGGAACCGGAGCCGTTTTTATCTTTAACCCCTTTACAGTCCCTGGTATCTGCTTTGCTGAGACCCAACCAAGCCCAAAGGGGAATACGATACCAAATGACGCCTTCAGAAAGTCTTTTCTATGTATCAGAGCTCCTCACACATGCGACTGCATGTCATGCTTCTCAAAAACAAGTGCGCAATACCGGCGCGAAAATGAGGCTCTGCCTAAGATTAGGGAAAGCCCCTAGAGAATAAGGTGTCTAAAACAGTGCCTGCCGATATTATTTTACAAAAATACCCAGATTAAATGATTCCTCAAGGCTAAATATGTGTATATATGAATCGATTTAGCCCAGAAAATGTCTACAGTCTTAATAAGCCCTTGTGAAGCCCTTATTTACTGTCTGAATAAAAATGGCTTACCGGATCCCATAGGGAAAATGACAGCTTCCAGCATTACATCGTCTTGTTAGAATGTGTCATACCTCAAGCAGCAAAAGACTGCTCACTGTTCCCCCAACTGAAGTTAATTCCTCTCAACAGTCCTGTGTGGAACAGCCATGGATTTTAGTAACGGTTGCTAAAATCATTTTCCTCTTACAAACAGAAATCTTCATCTCTTTTCTGTTTCAGAGTAAATAGTACATACCAGCACTATTTTAAAATAACAAACTCTTGATTGAATAAAAAAAACTACAGTTAAACACTAAAAAACTCTAAGCCATCTCCGTGGAGATGTTGCCTGTACAACGGCAAAGAGAATGACTGGGGTAGGCGGAGCCTAGGAGGGATCATGTGACCAGCTTTGCTGGGCTCTTTGCCATTTCCTGTTGGGGAAGAGAATATCCCACAAGAAAGGATGACGCCGTGGACCGGACACACCTATGTTGGAGAAATATTTTTAATTCATGAAAAACTTCTTAAAATAATAAATACATTTGTAATTGGTACTTTTGTAAAGTTTTCTTTCCATTTTTTGTAATTTTAATTGGAAACTTAGTACTGCGCCAAACCCCTTTTCTAAACATTATGTGTCCCTGTTACGATCTTCTACCTAGGTAGAAACAACATGGAGGCCCGCATGCGCATTAAAACTATTTTATTAGCAACGCATGCGCAGACTTGTCCCCAGTCTCCAGCAGTCTACTAACAGGAGCACTAGTTATTTCACTTGGAGGGGCAGCATCACACTTGTAAATGAATAGGATGGAATAGGATCTAGGAGAGCAGAGTGTATATTAGAATTTGTCCCTGCCTGTGATGAAGTCCATCTGTGTTTTAGACGCTGAATACGGCAGTGAGTTTGAGAGCTATGTTTATTTAACTGTCGGGCTCATCTCCCCCTCCCTCTGGCTGCGTTTGCTTTCATGTGGAAACGGAGCCCTCACCGTCACTAATCCAGCAAACACAGCCAGAGGGAGGGGGAGATGAGCCCGACAGTTAAATAAACATAGCTCTCAAACTCACTGCCATATTCAGCGTCTAAAACACAGATGGACTTCATCACAGGCAGGGAAGAATTCTAATATACACGCTGCTCTCCTTAGTGCAGGGATAAAGTAGCACAAAAGCAGCTTGTAAAGCGTGGGTAATAAAGTTCCTGTTTATATTGTTCCCTGTCTCTGCTGTTGCCAGTGTGAAGCTGCCCCTGCTTCAACCAATAGAATCAATAAGCTTTGAACAGCTGTGCATTATTGTCAGTACAGCGCATGCGGTGCTGACTGAATGTAATATTTAAATTAAGGGGCCCAGCTGCTTTGCCATTGGCTGTGGGGCGGATGCAGGGTTATGAGCCATGCCTCATTTTATGGGCAGTCATTACCGCACATCTCATGACAATTTCACTTTTAAAATTAAGGTATGTTAAAGCTTAATTTAATAAAAAAAATATTTTAAATTATTAAATTTATAATAGTAATTATAATAATATATTTTAACTAGGTTTACATTGGAATCAATTTCTAACCCTTTAAATTGCATACTGCAGTATTGGTATTGTACTTCCTACTAATTCTCACTGTCAGACATTTTGTCATGTGCTCCACCCCCAGTCCTTTAACTTCTCTTGGTCAATACTGAGTTGTCTTAAATCACACTGCAAGGGGGTGTGGGAGAGATAGGCACTAAAATGTTCGTTTCAATTGTTATCTTGAATAGAGTTAAGAAAAGAAAGAATTTGTGTTTACATAGAGTGATAATATAATGAGATGTTCTTTTGGCAAATTCAGTCCATTTAAAAGGAACATAAAATATAGAATTACAAAACCACAAATGCATAATAAAAATACAATGCAATAAAACTTACTATGAATTTAAAAGAGCAGTAGATTGTTTTCTGATAAATGTAGTTCTGCAGCTGTACCATGTGACAGCTATCAGCCAATAACAGACTCCTGTACCATGTGACAGCTATCAGCCAATAACAGACTCATATGTTTATATAATGTGATCTCCTGCATATGCTAAGTAGGGGCCGGAGCCTCAGGTCATTTAAAATGCTGGGTACAATTTAATAAAAAAAATAAATTACAAACAGCAAACAGTTATTTTATATAAAAATAAAGCTAAAGGTGAAATTTCCCATACACTTTATACTATTTTATACACCGGTAAAACAAGTCATTAGAAACACATTAAAGGGACAGCAAAGTCACAATTACACTTTTATGATTCAAATTTAAACAACTTTCTAATTTCCTTCTATTATCAAAAATGCTTTATTCCCTTGGGGACCTTTGTGACAAAGCATATAATGCACTATGGTGCGCTAGCTGCTGATTAGTGGCACATACAAGCCTCTTGTCATTGGCTCACCTTATATGCTCAGCTAGCTCCCAGTAGTGCATTGCAGCTGCTTCGATAAAGGATATCTAGTGAATGAAGCAAATATCATAATTTAAATAATGAAAAACATTTGGGGTTTCTTGTTATTTTAAGGGAAAACCAAATGTACAGGACACTGTCCCTTTAAGTCTGTGATCATGTGACAAACAGCAGCAGCTGAAGGTGCAGAATACACTTACTAAGGTCTTTACTAACAACAAGAATCAGTCACAGATCAGTGGGATAAACGTTCTGATGATAAACAGGTGCAGCTAATAGAAATAAGAAATGTATTATAAAATAACCTCATTAGAAATAAAATAATATGCAGATCACAAGATATTTATCATTAGATCAGTGATGAGACTGATACAACAGGGCCATAAGCTGAGTGATATTTATTACTGGAGCAAATAGCAGCTTCACACTAATATTAAATGACAATGGTTTATCTGGGCTCTACAGTTAATTATAAACCTATAGGGAAATACAGGATTCTAATTGGCTGATACTTAAGATTGGGACGTGCACTCATAGGAGGCAGGTGAGGCAGTGCCTCCCCTGGCCAATCTAGGTATTACAGCCTTTTTTTATATAAAAATTAAAAAATATTTTTTTTTTCATTTTTTGTTTTTAATAAAAAGGTGACCCCCCCACCCCTCCACCAAAATCAGTACTTTATTATTTTGAAAAAACCCATAAAAGTATAACATTGACATTCATATTGCGCAACTAGAGTCCAGTCAGCTATCCTTCTATTGCGCAATATGAATGCAATGTATTCACTGTGGAAGTGTATGGGCCGCTGAGAGACTGCCACCAGGAGGAGAATAAGTGCCATTGCAGTGCTCTCTTGCGGCCCATACTGCTCCCACCGGAGGCTTGTCTCTGAAAGCCTCGGGAGCCGTGGCCGCCTCTCAGCCAATCAGACGACAGCAAGTCTGACTGTCTGAGTCTATGTTGTGCTGACTGAGTGCCGGCCGGGAAGGAATCGAGCGGCGCGCGTCAGCGTCTGTCACGTGCAGCCGTCACCAGGATCAGATCAGTCGACATCGATCAGTCAGTGAGTGAGTGTGGGGTCGGTCATGTTCGTGACGGGTGAACTTACTTCGAAGACAGCACTGAGCAGTGCACGCAGCAGTAGAAGACTAAGTCTACTGTTTGGCGCATATAATTCTTAGGTAGGTGGCGGTGCTAATATATATACTACTCAGCTGAGCATCAGCCTGCATCGAACTAACTTGTTTCAGGCAGCCTTCAGACAGGAATGTTAATGCTTATGGTTAATGGTGCATATTCTTTAGGTAGGTAGGTGGCGGTGCTAATTATTACTGTATTATTTTTTACATGATAACAAGTGTTACAGTAATAATTAGCAGCGCCACCTACCTAAAGAATATGCGCCATTAACCAATAACCATAACACAATTCCTGAAGGCTGAAACACTTCCATGCTGGCTGAGTGAAATGTTATGATGATATAGTATATTTATTAAATAAAAATACTATATCATAATCATCATATTCATCATCATAACATTTCACTCAGCCAGCATGGAAGTGTTTCAGCCTTCAGGAATTGTGTTATGGTTATAATGGCGCATATTCTTAGATAGATAGATAGATAGATAGATATAGATAGATAGATAGATAGATAGATAGATAGGTCACCCGGTGCTGCTGCTATGCTATTACATATTTATATTTTGGATCAGAATATAAATATAGTAAATTTTATTCAAATAGTGTTATCTATGTATAACTCTCACAGGGATTATGAGGAATAGTGTTATCTATGTATAACTCTCACAGGAATTATGAGGAATAGCGTTATCTATGTATAACTCTCACAGGGATTATGAGGAATAGCGTTATCTATGTATAACTCTCACAGGGATTATGAGGAATAGCGTTATCTATGTATAGCTCTCACAGGAATTATGAGGAATAGTGTTATCTATGTATAACTCTCACAGGGATTATGAGGAATAGTGTTATCTATGTATAACTCTCACAGGGATTATGAGGAATAGCGTTATCTATGTATAACTCTCACAGGGATTATGAGGAATAGCGTTATCTATGTATAACTCTCACAGGGATTATGAGGAATAGTGTTATTGCTTGGTTAATGGCGCATATTCCTAGGTAGGTGGCTGCTAATCTATTTCCATATTTATATTTTTGGATTGAAGTTGAGGATTGGATTTGTGCCTTATAATACTGCATGTGCTACCTAGTGCCTTATAATACTGCATGTGCTACCTAGTGCCTTATAATACTGCATGTGCTACCTAGTGCCTTATAATACTCCATGTGCTACCTAGTGCCTTATAATACTGCATGTGCTACCTAGTGCCTTATAATACTGCATGTGCTACCTAGTGCCTTATAATACTGCATGTGCTACCTAGTGCCTTATAATACTGCATGTGCTACCTAGTGCCTTATAATACTGCATGTGCTACCTAGTGCCTTATAATACTGCATGTGCTACCTAGTGCCTTATAATACTGCATGTGCTACCTAGTGCCTTATAATACTGCATGTGCTACCTAGTGCCTTATAATACTGCATGTGCTACCTAGTGCCTTATAATACTGCATGTGCTACCTAGTGCCTTATAATACTGCATGTGCTACCTAGTGCCTTATAATACTGCATGTGCTACCTAGTGCCTTATAGTACTGCATGTGCTACCTAGTACCTTATAATACTCATGTGCTACCTAGTGCCTTATAATACTCATGTGCTACCTAGTGCCTTATAATACTCATGTGCTACCTAGTGCCTTATAATACTCATGTGCTACCTAGTGCCTTATAATACTCATGTGCTACCTAGTGCCTTATAATACTCATGTGCTACCTAGTACCTTATAATACTCATGTGCTACCTAGTACCTTATAATACTCATGTGCTACCTAGTACCTTATAATACTCATGTGCTACCTAGTACCTTATAATACTGCATGTGCTACCTAGTACCTTATAATACTGCATGTGCTACCTAGTACCTTATAATACTCATGTGCTACCTAGTACCTTATAATACTCATGTGCTACCTAGTACCTTATAATACTCATGTGCTACCTAGTACCTTATAATACTGCATGTGCTACCTAGTACCTTATAATACTCATGTGCTACCTAGTACCTTATAATACTCATGTGCTACCTAGTGCCTTATTCTCTGCCCTGCCTGTGAGTGTGCCCATGACAATTACTTGCCTATATACATTGTATGAGGGAGAGTAACAGAACATTTACCATTTTCTAACCAAACAAAAAGAACCTGAGCAAGGTGTGTTTGTGTAGTTATTTATGATTAATGCAGGTTAACTAAGATAACATAATTTATGCTTACCTGATAAATTCCTTTCTCCTGTAGTGTAGTCAGTCCACGGGTCATCCATTACTTATGGAATATATCTCTTCCTAACAGGAAACTGCAAGAGAATTACCCAGCAGAGCTGCTATATAGCTCCTCCCCTCACCCATCATACTCAGTCATTCGACCAAAGCAGACGAGAAAGGAGGAACCATAGGGTACAGTGGTGACTGGAGTTTAATTAAAATTTAGACCTGCCGTAAAAACAGGGCGGGCCGTGGACTGACTACACTACAGGAGAAAGGAATTTATCAGGTAAGCATAAATTATGTTTTCTCCTGTTAAGTGTAGTCAGTCCACGGGTCATCCATTACTTATGGAATACCAATACCAAAGCTAAAGTACACGGATGAAGGGAGGGACAAGGCAGGAACATTAAACAGAAGGAACCACTGCCTGAAGTACCTTTCTCCCAAAAATAGCCTCCGACGAAAGCAAAAGTGTCAAATTTGTAAAATTTTGAAAAAGTGTGAAGCGAAGACCAAATCGCAGCCTTGCAAATCTGTTCAACAGAGGCCTCATTTTTAAAGGCCCAGGTGGAAGCCACAGCTCTAGTAGAATGAGCTGTAATCCTTTCAGGAGGCTGCTGTCCAGCAGTCTCATAGGCTAAGCGTATTATGCTACGAAGCCAAAAAGAGAGAGAGGTAGCCGAAGCCTTTTGACCTCTCCTCTGTCCAGAGTAAACGACAAACAGGGAAGAAGTTTGACGAAAATCCTTAGTTGCCTGCAAATAGAATTTCAGGGCACGGACTACGTCCAGATTATGCAAAAGTCGTTCCTTCTTTGAAGAAGGGTTAGGACACAGAGATGGAACAACAATCTCTTGATTGATATTCCTGTTAGTAACTACCTTAGGTAAGAACCCAGGTTTAGTACGCAGGACTACCTTGTCTGAATGAAAAATCAGATAAGGAGAATCACAATGTAAGGCAGATAACTCAGAGACTCTTCGAGCCGAGGAAATATCTTGGAAAGTTCTGTTTTTGATGGCTAACAGCTTGATATCAATGGAATGAAGGGGTTCAAATGGAACGCCTTGAAGAACATTAAGAACTAAGTTTAAGCTCCACGGCGGAGCAACAGACTTAAACACAGGCTTAATCCTAGTTAAAGCCTGACAGAAAGCCTGAACGTTTGGAACTTCAGCCAGACGTTTGTGTAGAAGAATAGACAGAGCAGAAATCTGTCCCTTTAACGAACTAGTAGATAAGCCCTTTTCTAAACCCTCTTGTAGAAAGGACAATATCCTAGGAATCCTAACCTTACTCCATGAGTAACTCTTGGATTCGCACCAATGTAAATATTTACGCCATATCTTATGGTAAATTTTTCTGGTAACAGGCTTCCTAGCCTGTATTAAGGTATCAATAACCGACTCCGAGAAGCCACGCTTTGATAGAATCAAGCGTTCAATCTCCATGCAGTCAGCCTCAGAGAAATTAGATTTGGATGTTTGAAAGGACCCTGAATTAGAAGGTCCTGTCTCAGAGGCAGAGACCACGGTGGACAGGACGACATGTCCACTAGGTCTGCATACCAGGTCCTGCGTGGCCACGCAGGCGCTATCAGAATCACCGAAGCTCTCTCCTGTTTGATCTTGGCAATCAAACAAGGAAGCATTGGGAATGGTGGAAACACATAAGCCATGTTGAAGACCCAAGGGGCTGTCAGAGCATCTATCAGCACTGCTCCCGGGTCCCTGGACCTGGATCCGTAACAAGGAAGCTTGGCGTTCTGACGAGACGCCATGAGATCCAGATCTGGTTTGCCCCAACGACGAATCAGTTGAGCAAAGACCTCCGGATGAAGCTCCCACTCTCCCGGATGAAAAGTCTGGCGACTTAGAAAATCCGCCTCCCAGTTCTCCACGCCTGGGATGTAGATCGCTGACAGGTGGCAAGAGTGAGACTCTGCCCAGCGAATTATCTTTGAGACTTCCAACATCGCTAGGGAACTTCTGGTTCCCCCTTGATGGTTGATGTAAGCCACAGTCGTGATGTTGTCCGACTGAAATCTGATGAACCTCAGAGTTGCTAACTGAGGCCAAGCTAGGAGAGCATTGAATATTGCTCTTAACTCCAGAATATTTATTGGGAGGAGTTTCTCCTCCTGAGTCCATAATCCCTGAGCTTTCAGGGAATTCCAGACTGCTCCCCAGCCTAGAAGGCTGGCGTCTGTTGTTACAATCGTCCAATCTGGCCTGCGAAAGGTCATCCCCTTGGACAGATGTGGCCGAGAAAGCCACCATAGAAGAGAATCTCTGGTCTCTTGATCCAGATTTAGTAGGGGGGACAAATCTGAGTAATCCCCGTTCCACTGACGTAGCATGCACAATTGCAGCGGTCTGAGATGCAGGCGCGCAAATGGTACTATGTCCATTGCCGCTACCATTAAGCCGATTACTTCCATGCACTGAGCTACTGACGGGTGTGGAATGGAGTGAAGGACACGGCAAGCATTTAGAAGTTTTAATAACCTGGCCTCTGTCAGGTAAATTTTCATCTCTACAGAATCTATAAGAGTCCCTAGAAAGGGAACTCTTGTAAGTGGTAATAGAGAACTCTTTTCCACGTTCACCTTCCACCCATGCGACCTCAGAAATGCTAGAACTATCTCTGTATGAGACTTGGCAGTTTGAAAACTTGACGCTTGTATCAGAATGTCGTCTAGGTACGGAGTCACCGCTATGCCTCGCGGTCTTAGTACCGCCAGAAGTGATCCTAGAATTTTTGTAAAGATTCTTGGAGCCGTAGCTAATCCGAAGGGAAGAGCTACAAACTGGTAATGCCTGTCTAGGAAGGCAAATCTCAGATACCGGTAATGGTCCTTGTGAATCGGTATGTGAAGGTAGGCATCCTTTAGATCCACTGTGGTCATGTACTGGCCCTCTTGGATCATGGGAAGGATGGTTCGAATAGTTTCCATTTTGAATGATGGAACTCTTAGAAATTTGTTTAGGATTTTTAAGTCCAAGATTGGCCTGAAGGTTCCCTCTTTCTTGGGAACCACAAATAGGTTTGAATAGAATCCCTGCCCGTGTTCCGTCCACGGAACTGGGTGGATTACCCCCATTAGTAAGAGGTCTTGTACACAGCGTAGAAACGCCTCTTTCTTTATTTGGTTTGCTGATAACCTTGAAAGATGAAATCTCCCCCGTGGAGGAGAAGTTTTGAAGTCCAGGAGATATCCCTGAGATATGATCTCCAACGCCCAGGGATCCTGGACATCTCTTGCCCAAGCCTGGGCGAAGAGAGAAAGTCTGCCCCCCACTAGATCCGTTTCCGGATAGGGGGCCCTCTCTTCATGCTGTTTTGGGGGCAGCAGCCGGTTTCTTGGCCTGCTTGCCCCTGTTCCAGGACTGGTTAACTTTCCAGCCCTGTCTGTAACGAGCAACAGCTCCTTCCTGTTTTGGAGCGGAGGAAGTTGATGCTGCTCCTGCCTTGAAGTTACGAAAGGCACGAAAATTAGACTGTTTGGCCTTTGATTTGGCCCTGTCCTGAGGTAGAGCATGGCCCTTGCCTCCCGTAATGTCAGCAATAATTTCTTTCAAGCCGGGCCCGAATAAGGTCTGCCCTTTGAAAGGAATATTAAGCAATTTAGATTTAGAAGTCACGTCAGCTGACCAGGATTTAAGCCATAGCGCTCTGCGCGCTTGGATGGCGAATCCGGAGTTCTTAGCCGTAAGTTTGGTTAAATGCACAACGGCATCAGAAACAAATGCGTTAGCTAGCTTAAGTGTCTTAAGCTTGTTGATTATTTCATCCAATGGAGCTGAGCGAATGGCCTCTTCCAGAGACTCAAACCAGAATGCTGCCGCAGCAGTGACAGGCGCAATGCATGCGAGGGGCTGTAAAATAAAACCTTGTAGAACAAACATTTTCTTAAGGTAACCCTCTAATTTTTTATCCATTGGATCTGAAAAGGCACAACTATCCTCCACCGGGATAGTGGTACGCTTAGCTAAAGTAGAAACTGCTCCCTCCACCTTAGGGACCGTCTGCCATAAGTCTCGTGTGGTGGCGTCAATAGGAAACATTTTCCTAAATATGGGAGGAGGGGTAAAAGGCACACCCGGTCTATCCCACTCCTTGCTAATAATCTCTGTAAGCCTTTTTGGTATAGGAAATACGTCAGTACACACCGGTACCGCATAGTATCTATCCAACCTACATAATTTCTCTGGAATTGCAACCGTGTTACAATCATTCAGAGCCGCTAATACCTCCCCTAGCAATGTGCGGAGGTTCTCTAGCTTAAATTTAAAATTGGAAATCTCTGAATCCAGTCTCCCTGGATCAGATCCGTCACCCACAGAATGAAGCTCTCCGTCCTCACGTTCTGCAAACTGTGACGCAGTATCTGACATGGCTCTCATCTCATCCGCGCGCTCTATCCTTAACCCAGAGCTATCGCGCTTGCCTCTTAATTCTGGCAACTTAGATAATACTTCTGTCATAACAGTAGCCATGTCTTGCAAAGTGATTTGTAAGGGCCTCCCTGATGTACTTGGCGCCACAAAATCACGCACCTCCTGAGCGGGAGGCGCAGGTACTGACACGTGAGGAGAGTTAGTCGGCATAACTTCCCCCTCGTCTGGTGATAATTTCTTTACATGTAAAGATTGACTTTTATTTAAAGTAGCATCAATGCAATTAGTACACAAATTTCTATTGGGCTCCACATTGGCCTTTAAACATAGTGAACAAAGAGATTCATCTGAGTCAGACATGTTTAAACAAACTAGCAATGAGACTAGCAAACTTGGAAATACTTTTCAAAATTAATTTACAAGCAATATAAAAAACGTTACTGTGCCTTTAAGAAGCACAGAAAAACTGACACAGTTGAAATAACAATGACCAAAATAGTTATAGCAACCAAATTTTCACAGTAAATGTATTAAGTTAGCAAAGGATTGCACCCACCAGTAAATGGATGATTAACCCCTTAGTACCCAAAAACGGATAACAATTATATAATTAACGTTTTTCTCACAGTCAAATACACTGTCACAGGACTGCTGTGCCTGATTACCTCCCTCAAAATGGATTTTGAAGACCCCTGAGCTCTCTAGAGACGATCTGGATCATGGAGGATGAAGTAGACAGATTGTGACTGAATTTTTACTGCGCAAAAAAGCGCTAAAATAGGCCCCTCCCACTCATATTACAACAGTGGGGAAGCTCAGAAACTGTTTCTATGCAGAAAACAAAAATGGCCATGTGGTAAAAATCATGCCCTAATAAGTTTTATCACCAAGTACCTCACAAAAACGATTAACAAGCCAGTAAACGTTTTAAACATACATTTGAAAGTTATGTATTATTATTAATAAGCCTGCTACCAGTCGTTTTTACTGCAGTTAAGGCTCATACATTATTTCAGTATTAACAGTATTTTCAGAGTCAATTCCATTCCTTAGAAAATACATTCAGTGTACACACACACACACACACACACACACACACACACATCAGCCTGATACCAGTCGCTAT
Source organism: Bombina bombina (assembly GCF_027579735.1). NCBI lineage: Eukaryota > Metazoa > Chordata > Amphibia > Anura > Bombinatoridae > Bombina > Bombina bombina. The sequence goes on along the minus strand of NC_069503.1, from coordinate 25,764,674 downwards.
CACTGCATTTAAGGCTGAACTTACTTTACAATGGTATCAGCAGTATTTTCTCAGTCAATTCCATTCCTCAGAAAATAAATTACTGCACATACCTCATTTGTTGCAGGGGGGCCCTGCATGCTATTCCCCTTCTCTGAAGTTACCTCACTCCTCAGATGAGAAACAGCCAGTGGATCTTAGTTACGTCTGCTAAGACCATAGAAAAAAAAAAACCCAGGCAGATTCTTCTTCTAATGCTGCCTGAGAATAAACAGCACACTCCGGTGCCATTTAAAAATAACAAACTTTTGATTGTAGAAATAAACTAAGTTAAAAAACATCACAGATCTCTCACAGCTTCCTTTTTAGTTAGGCTGCAAGAGAATGACTGAGTATGATGGGTGAGGGGAGGAGCTATATAGCAGCTCTGCTGTGTAATTCTCTTGCAGTTTCCTGTTAGGAAGAGATATATTCCATAAGTAATGGATGACCGGTGGACTGACTACACTTAACAGGAGAAAAAAACATTTATATCCCTTCTCTCTCTGTGCAAGGGAGCACCACTGTGAAGAATACGCTCCCTATATAAAACAGTCCACTTCCATATACAAAAAGGAAACAAATACGTTACGGGGCAATATAGTCTATATAACTTCTATAGACTGGGGCAAGCTGTAAGTGAGAAATCCCTGCCAAGTCTCTAGAACAACTTGTAATGCTCACAGTCAGCCCCTGGGGGCTCCTTTTGTTCTATACAGCGAGACTAGTTTACCATAACAAAACATACATTATAAACCTTTAGTCTGATGTAAACATTATGTAATATGGCCTAACTCTTAGCTTAAGAAAAATCATAAACCTTAAAGTAGTTAAATACATAGGTAAAGTACCGCTTCAGAGCACCAAGCAGGAGGTCTCAGTGGGGACCCAATCAGGATCAGTAGTTTCCAGGAGGGTTCAATGTTTGCCACTAAGGAACAGGAGTTACCTGTGTTTAACCTTTTTTTAGCGCGTTAAACAGATGGTAAACTTTGGACACTAAGACAAAAATGGCACACTCTAAAGAATTACTGTCCCTTTAATTGAAAAATATAAAAGCCCAATTTGTTTGCTGTTATAGCTAAAATTGAATTTTATATATGTGCAGCCTTTTACTTTTAACGTTTTATTCAATGAAATTGCTAATCTGAAAAAATTCCATGATCTGATTTAAACCAATACGTCTTTAGTCATCTCGAAATTCACATTTCTCCATATTAGGTAATAGTGTTGTATGAAACATTACTGTTGTAGGAAACATTACTGTTGTAGGAAACATTACTGTTGTATGAAACATTACTGTTGTATGAAACATTACTGTTGTATGAAACATTACTGTTGTATGAAACATTACTGTTGTATGAAACATTACTGTTGTATGAAACATTACTGTTGTATGAAACATTACTGTTGTATGAAACATTACTGTTGTATGAAACATTACTGTTGTATGAAACATTACTGTTGTATGAAACATTACTGTTGAAGTAGGTTTTGTCTTTAGCTTTTGTGTAATAAAAAAAAAAGCTGAGATGTGGAATTTTATTGTACCACATCTATATTTAAAAAAACAAACAAAAAAAAACAACAAACTGTATTGGACTCTGATTTTCTTCATTCTTTTGATATCCTTTGTTGAAAATCATATCTAGATATGCTCAGTAGATACTGATTGGTGGCTGCATATAGATCATCATGCGATTGGCTCGCCCATGTACATTGCTATTTCTTCAACAAAGGATATCTAAAGAATGAAGGCGTATCCGATTCCTAGCCACTGCCTCACCAGCCTCTGAAGTCACCGCACATCACTTAAGTTTTGAATCTGTTGCTCATTGTATAACAGGAACAACCCTCACAAATGTATTATTGGACAGACTTCCTCAAGATTGAAAAACATAATTTATGCTTACCTGATAAATTCCTTTCTCCTGTAGTGTAGTCAGTCCACGGGTCATCCATTACTTATGGGATATTAACTCCTCCCTAACAGGAAGTGCAAGAGGATCACCCAAGCAGAGCTGCTATATAGCTCCTCCCCTCTACGTCATACCCAGTCATTCGACCGAAACCAAACGAGAAAGGAGAAACTATAGGGTGCAGTGGTGACTGGAGTTTAATTTAAAATTTAGACCTGCCATAAAAAACAGGGCGGGCCGTGGACTGACTACACAACAGGAGAAAGGAATTTATAAGGTAAGCATAAATTATGTTTTCTCCTGTTAAGTGTAGTCAGTCCACGGGTCATCCATTACTTATGGGATACCAATACCAAAGCTAAAAGTACACGGATGACGGGAGGGACAGGCAGGATCTTTACACGGAAGGAACCACTGCCTGAAGAACCTTTCTCCCAAAAACAGCCTCAGAAGAAGCAAAATTGTCAAATTTGTAAAATTTGGAAAAAGTATGAAGGGAAGACCAAGTTGCAGCCTTGCAAATCTGTTCAACAGAGGCCTCATTCTTAAAGGCCCACGTGGAAGCCACAGCTCTCGTAGAATGAGCTGTAATTCTTTCAGGAGGCTGCTGTCCAGCAGTCTCATAGGCTAAACGTATTATGCTACGAAGCCAGAAAGAGAGAGAGATAGCAGAAGCTTTTTGACCTCTCCTCTGTCCAGAATAAACGACAAACAGGGAAGAAGTTTAGCGAAAATCCTTAGTTGCCTGTAAATAAAATTTCAAGGCACGGACTACGTCTAGATTGTGCAGAAGTCGTTCCTTCTTTGAAGAAGGGTTAGGGCACAATGATGGAACAACAATCTCTTGATTGATATTCCTGTTAGTGACTACCTTAGGTAAGAACCCAGGTTTAGTACGCAGAACTACCTTGTCTGAATGAAAAATCAGATAAGGAGAATCACAATGTAAGGCCGATAACTCAGAGACTCTTCGAGCCGAGGAAATAGCCATTAAAAACAGAACTTTCCAAGATAAAAGCTTAATATCAATGGAATGAAGGGGTTCAAACGGAACACCCTGTAAAACGTTAAGAACTAAGTTTAAGCTCCACGGTGGAGCAACAGTCTTAAACACAGGCTTAATTCTGGCCAAAGCCTGACAAAAAGCCTGAACGTCTGGAACTTCTGACAGACGTTTGTGTAAAAGGATGGACAGAGCTGAGATCTGTCCCTTTAAAGAACTTGCAGATAAACCCTTTTCTAAACCTTCTTGTAGAAAAGACAATATCCTAGGAATCCTAACCTTACTCCATGAGTAACTCTTGGATTCGCACCAGTGTAAGTATTTACGCCATATTTTATGGTAAATCTTCCTGGTAACAGGCTTCCTAGCCTGTATTAAGGTATTAATTACTGACTCCGAAAATCCCCGCTTTGATAAAATCAAACGTTCAATCTCCATGCAGTCAGCTTCAGAGAAATTAGATTTTGATGTTTGAAAGGACCCTGAATTAGAAGGTCCTGTCTCAGAGGCAGAGATCAAGGTGGACAGGATGACATGTCCACTAGATCTGCATACCAGGTCCTGCGTGGCCACGCAGGCGCTATTAGAATCACCGATGCTCTCTCCTGTTTGATCCTGGCAATCAATCGAGGAAGCATCGGGAAGGGTGGAAACACATAAGCCATCTTGAAGGTCCAAGGTGCTGTCAGAGCATCTATCAGAACCGCTCCCGGGTCCCTGGACCTGGACCCGTAACAAGGAAGCTTGGCGTTCTGGCGAGACGCCATTAAATCCATATCTGGTTTGCCCCAACGCCGAAGTATTTGGGCAAAGACCTCCGGATGAAGTTCCCACTCCCCCGGATGAAAAGTCTGGCGACTTAGGAAATCCGCCTCCCAGTTCTCCACACCTGGAATGTGGATCGCTGATAGGTGGCAAGAATGAGACTCTGCCCAGAGAATTATCTTTGAGACTTCCATCATCGCTAGGGAACTCCTTGTCCCTCCTTGATGGTTGATGTAAGCCACAGTCGTGATGTTGTCCGACTGAAATCTGATGAACCTCAGAGTTGCTAGCTGAGGCCAAGCTAGAAGGGCATTGAATACTGCTCTTAATTCCAGAATGTTTATGGGAAGAAGACTCTCCTCCTGAGTCCATGATCCCTGAGTCTTCAGGGAATTCCAGACAGCGCCCCAACCTAACAGGCTGGCGTCTGTTGTTACAATCGTCCAATCTGGTCTGCTGAAGGGCATCCCCTTGGACAGATGTGGTCGAGAGAGCCACCATAGAAGAGAATTTCTGGTCTCTGGATCCAGATTCAGCATAGGGGACAAATCTGAGTAATCCCCATTCCACTGACTTAGCATGCACAGTTGCAGTGGTCTGAGATGCAGGCGTGCAAAGGGAACTATGTCCATTGCCGCTACCATTAAACCGATTACCTCCATGCATTGAGCCACTGACGGGTGTGGAATGGAATGAAGGACACGGCAAGCATTTAGAAGTTTTGTTAACCTGTCCTCTGTCAGGTAAATTTTCATTTCTACCGAATCTATAAGAGTCCCTAAGAAAGGAACTCTTGTGAGTGGCAATAGAGAACTCTTTTCTTCGTTCACCTTCCACCCATGTGACCTTAGAAATGCCAGTACTAACTCTGTATGAGACTTGGCAGCTTGGAAACTTGACGCTTGTATCAGAATGTCGTCTAGGTATGGAGCTACCGATATTCCTCGCGGTCTTAGTACCGCCAGAAGAGAACCCAGAACCTTTGTGAAGATTCTTGGAGCAGTAGCTAACCCGAAGGGAAGAGCTACAAACTGGTAATGCCTGTCTAGGAAGGCAAACCTTAGGTACCGGTAATGATCCTTGTGAATTGGTATGTGAAGGTACGCATCCTTTAAATCCACTGTGGTCATGTACTGACCCTTTTGGATCATGGGTAAGATTGTCCGAATAGTTTCCATTTTGAACGATGGAACTCTTAGGAATTTGTTTAGGATCTTTAAATCCAAGATTGGTCTGAAGGTTCCTTCTTTCTTGGAACCACAAACAGATTTGAGTAAAACCCTTGACCGTGTTCCGACCTCGGAACCGGGTGGATCACTCCCATTAGTAACAGATCTTGTACACAGCGTAGAAACGCCGCTTTCTTTGTCTGGTTTGTTGACAACCTTGAAAGATGAAATCTCCCTTTTGGAGGAGAAGCTTTGAAGTCCAGAAGATATCCCTGAGATATGATCTCTAACGCCCAGGGATCCTGGACATCTCTTGCCCAAGCCTGGGCGAAGAGAGAAAGTCTGCCCCCCACTAAATCCGTTTCCGGATCGGGGGCCCTCACTTCATGCTGTCTTAGGGGCAGCAGCAGGTTTTCTGGCCTGCTTGCCCTTGTTCCAGGTCTGGTTAGGTTTCCAGCCCTGTCTGAAGCGAGCAACAGTTCCTTCCTGTTTTGGAGCGGAGGAAGTTGATGCCGCTCCTGCCTTGAAGTTGCGAAAGGCACGAAAATTAGACTGTCTAGCCCTTGGTTTGGCTCTGTCTTGAGGCAGGGCATGGCCCTTACCTCCAGTAATGTCAGCGATAATTTCTTTCAAACCGGGCCCAAATAAGGTCTGCCCCTTGAAAGGTATGTTAAGCAATTTAGATTTAGAAGTCACATCAGCTGACCAGGATTTAAGCCACAGCGCTCTGCGCGCCTGAATGGCGAATCCGGAGTTCTTAGCCGTAAGCTTAGTTAAATGAACTACGGCATCAGAAATAAATGAATTAGCCAGCTTAAGGACTCTAGGCTTGTCTGTAATCTCATCCAATGTAGCTGAGCTAATGGTCTCTTCCAGAGACTCAAACCAGAATGCCGCCGCAGCCGTGACAGGCGCAATGCATGCAAGGGGTTGCAATATAAAACCTTGTTGAACAAACATTTTCTTAAGGTAACCCTCTAACTTTTTATCCATTGGATCTGAAAAAGCACAGCTATCCTCCACTGGGATAGTGGTACGCTTAGCTAAAGTAGAAACTGCTCCCTCCACCTTAGGGACCGTCTGCCATAAGTCCCGTGTGGTGGCGTCTATTGGAAACATTTTTCTAAATATAGGAGGGGGTGAAAAAGGCACACCGGGTCTATCCCACTCCTTATTAACAATTTCTGTAAGCCTTTTAGGTATAGGGAAAACGTCAGTACACGTCGGTACCGCAAAATATCTATCCAGCCTACATATTTTCTCGGGGATTGCAACCGTGTTACAATCATTTAGAGCCGCTAATACCTCCCCTAGTAACACACGGAGGTTCTCAAGCTTAAATTTAAAATTTGAAATGTCTGAATCCAGTTTATTTGGATCAGATCCGTCACCCACAGAATGAAGCTCTCCGTCCTCATGTTCTGCAAATTGTGACGCAGAGTATCAGACATGGCCCTAGTATTCTCAGCGCACTCTGTTCTCCCCCCAGAGTGGTCGCGTTTACCCCTAAGTTCTGGTAACTTAGATAAAACTTCAGTCATAACATTAGCCATGTCTTGCAAAGTGATTTGTAAAGGGCGCCCTGATGTACTTGGCGTCATAAAACCACGCACCTCCTGAGCGGGAGATGCAGGTACTGACACGTGAGGAGAGTTAGTCGGCATAACTTCCCCCTCGTTGTCTGGTGAAATTTTCTTTAAATGTACAGATTGGCTTTTACTTAAAGTAGCATCAATGCAATTAGTACACAAATTTCTATTGGGCTCCACATTGGCTCTAGAACATATAGCACAAAGAGATTCCTCTGTGTCAGACATGTTTAAACAAACTAGCAATTAGACTAGCAAGCTTGGAAAATACTTTTCAAATAAATTTGCAAGCAATATAAAAAACGTTACTGTGCCTTTAAGAAGCACACAAAACTGTCACAGTTGAAATAACAATGAACCGGATTAGTTATAGCAACAAAATTTTCACAGTAAATGCATAAATTTAGCAAAGGATTGCACCCACTAGCAAATGGATGATTAACCCCTTAATATCAAAACCGGATAACAATTAAAATATATATACGATTTTTTCACAGTCAAAGCACAATCTCACAGGTCTGCTGTGAGTGATTACCTCCCTCAAACTAGATTTGGAGACCCCTGAGCTCTGTAGAGACGTCCTGGATCATGCAGGGAGAACAAGGAAGACTGTGATTGAATTTCTAGTGCGCAATAAAGCGCCAAAATAGGCCCCTCCCACACATAATACAACAGTGGGGAAGCTCAGTAAACTGATTCTATTCAAAAACAAACGAAAGCCATGTGGAAAATAAAGCCCATAAAATTTTATATCATGTACCTCAGAGAAAAAAACGATTAACATGCCAGTAAACGTTTTAAACATAAATTTAAGAATGTTATTAAAAAGCCTGTTGCTAGTCGCTTTCACTGCAGAATAGGCTATAATTTATATGTATACAGTAGTTTCTTAGTGAAGTGCCATTCCCCAGAAATACTTCAGTGTAAATATACATACATATCAGCCTGATACCAGTTGCTACTACTGCATTTAAGGCTGCACTTACATTACATCGGTATTAGCAGTATTTTCTAGTCAATTCCATTCCATAGAAAAATAATATACTGCAACATACCTCTTTGCAGGTGAACCCTGCCCGCTGTCCCCTGTTCTGAAGTTACCTCACTCCCTCAGAAGGCCGAAAACAGCAAATGGATCTTAGTTACGTCCGCTAAGATCATACAGAAACTCAGGTAGATTCTTCCTCTAATACTGCCTGAGAAAAAACAACACACTCCGGTGCTGTTTAAAATAACAAACTTTTGATTGAAGAAATAAAAACTAAGTTTTAACAACCACAGTCCTCTCACACGTCCTATCTATTAGTTAGGTGCAAGAGAATGACTGGGTATGACGTAGAGGGGAGGAGCTATATAGCAGCTCTGCTTGGGTGATCCTCTTGCACTTCCTGTTAGGGAGGAGTTAATATCCCATAAGTAATGGATGACCCGTGGACTGACTACACTTAACAGGAGAAATATGGTTTGGTTCTGCTACAAGCATTTATTTTACAAAATCCTATAAATCATTATGTATTCAATTGGGCTTTTTAAATGAAAGAACTTTATGTTAAATTCAGTAAATACAGTCAAATCCGAAAAAAAAAAAAAAAATTATGATTTAAATAGGGAACGTAATTTTAAACAACTTTTCAATTTAATTTTATCACCAATTTTGCTTTGTTCTCTTCATATTCTTAGTTCAAAGCCTCTAGGAGGTTCATATGCTAATTTCTTAGACTTTGAAGACTGCCTCTAATCTGAATGCATTTTGACCACTAGAGGGCATTAGTTCATGTGTTTCATATAGATAAGATTAAGCTCATGCACATGAAGTTACCCAGGAGTGAGCACTGATTGGCTAAAATGCAAGTCTGTCAAATAAAACTGAAATAAGGGGGCAGTCTACAGAGGCTTAGATACAAGATAATCACAGAGGTAAAACGTATTTCTTTCATGTTTTGGCAAGAGTCCATGAGCTAGTGACGTATGGGATATACAATCCTACCAGGAGAGGCAAAGTTTCCCAAACCTCAAAATGCCTATAAATACACCCCTCACCCTACCCACAATTCAGTTTTACAAACTTTGCCTCCTATGGAGGTGGTGAAGTAAGTTTGTGCTAAGATTTCTACTTTGATATGTGCTTCTCAGCATTTTGAAGCCCAATTCCTCTCAGAATACAGTGAATGTCAGAGGGATGTGAAGGGAGTATCACCTATTGAATGCAATGGTTTTCCTCGCGGGAGATGTATTTCATAGGTTCTCTGTTATCGGTTGTAGAGATTCATCTCCTACCTCCCTTATTCAGATTGACGATATACTCTCATATTCCTTTACCTCTACTGATAACTGTTTCAGTACTGGTTTGGCTATCTGCTATTTGTGGATGAGTGTCTTTCGGTAAGTATGTTTTCATTACTTAAGACACTCTCAGCTATTTGAGGGAAAAAACATATTTAGGAAAATATTTTTCTTGCCTGGAGTATATATTTTTCAATTGACTGCTTTTTCATTAAATGTCCGCGGGCAAAATTAGGCTCGCGAGGGCGCAAAATGCTAGTTTATTGCGTCATTCTTGGCACGAAAAAATTTTTGCCGCAAAGGTACGTCTTAGTTGACGCCGAGTTCTTTGCACAAGGTGGCGTCTTCAATGATGCGAGTGGTGTCATTTCCGGATGTTGTTGGCGCCAAAAAATTTCAGTTTGCGTTGTGCGTCATATTTGGCGCCAATAATTTCATTATTTAAAACCCCATTCCTATATGCCTCTTGACTTTTTTCTATGTCAGAGGGCTATGCTGTTTGCATTTTTCCCATTCTGAAAACTGCCATATAAGGAAATTGATCATTTTGTTTTATATGTTGTTTTTTCTCTTACATTTGCAAGATGTCTCAATCTGATCCTGTCTCCGAAACCACTGTTGGAACCCTGCTGCCTGATAACAGTTCTACCAAAGCTAAGTGCATTTGTTGTAAATTTGAGGAGATTATATCTCCAGCTGTGGTATGTAATAGTTGTCATGATAAGCTTTAACATGCAGAAAATGTGTCCATCAGTAATAGTACAATGCCTGTTCCTTCAACACCTAATGTACATGATATACCTGTAAATATAAAAGATTTTATTGCTGATGCAATTCAGAAGGCTTTGTCTGCCATTCTGCCTTCTAATAAATGTAAAAGGTCTTTAAAAACTTCTCATAAAGTTGATGACATTTTTAATGACCGACAACATACTGAATTATCCTCCTCTGATTCAGAAGATCCTTCCTCAGATATTGACACTGACAAATCTACTTATTTATTTCAAATGGAGTTTATTCGTTCCTTGTTAAAAGAGGTGTTGATTACATTGGATATTGAGGAAACTAGTCCTCGATATTAAAACTAATAAACTTTTAAATTCTGTTTATAAACCTCATGTGGTTACTCCAGAAATGTTTCCATTTTTTTATGCTATTTCTGATATGATATTCTAAGGAATGGAATAAGCCTGGTACTTCTTTTGTTCCTTCTTCAAGGTTTAAAAACATTGTATCCTTTGCCAGCAGTTAGATTGGAGTTTTGGGAAAAGATCCCCTAAGTTGATGGGGCTATTTCTACTCTTAAACATACTACTATTCCTATGGAAGATAGTACTTCTTTTAAAGACCCTTTAGATAGGAAACTTGAATCTTATCTAAGGAAAGCTTATTTATATTCTGGCTATCTTCTCAGGCCTGCCATTTCTATGGCTGATGTTGCAGCTGCATCAACTTTTTGGTTGCAAAGTTTAGCACAACAGGTAATGGATCCTGATTTGTCTAGCATTGTTGCTTGCTTCAACATGCTAATCATTTTATCTGTGATGCCATTTTTGATATCATCAAAATTAATGTTAAATGTATGTCTTTAGCTATTTTATCTAGAAGAGCTTTGAGGCTCAAATATTGGAATGCTGACATGGTATCTAAGTCTAGATTACTATCTCTTTCTTTCCAAGGTAATAAGTTATTTGGTTCTCAGTTGGATTTGATTATTTCAACTGTCACTGGGGGGGAGGGAGTTTTTTTGCCTCAGGATAAGGCAAAGGGGTAAATCTAAAACTTCTAACCATTTTAATTCCTTTCAAACAAAATAAGGAACATAAACCTAATCCTTCCTCCAAAGAATCTGGTTCCAATTGGAAACCTTCAAGTTGGAGTAAATCCAAACCGTTTAAGAAACCAAAGCCAGCCCCCAAGTCTGCATGAAGGTGCGGCCCTTAATCCAGCTCAGCTGGTAGGGAGCAGATTAAGATTCTTTCTGTCAGTATATTTATAAGAATCTTCAGTAGTGCTATTCAAATAATATATCAGTCTATCTTAGGGTTATAATACAATACATTTAATAATTATCCTATTAAAATAGAAACCCTTAATTAATATGCATCTACTAGAAACCACAAAATTAATATAAATATCTGAATTATTTTTATTAGTTAATATCTATGAGCATATTGGATTATATTTGTAATACCAGGATATGAAACAATATTATACACGTTCAAAACTATTAAGATATGCTATACTTCTTACAAAGCTCATAAAAGTTTACCTTTAAAACTAGCCTGATTTACAATAGTCTTTCATTCAATTCTTATATCAGGGCATTATAGTGACAAAGTGACAGGATCATGTAGTATTATCACTATACACCCTGCAAATCTATGACCTAGATTTGGAGTTTGGCTTTAGCCGTGAAAACCAGCGTTAGAGGCTCCTAACGCTGGTTTTAGGCTACCGCCGGTATTTGGAGTCACTCAAAATAGGGTCTAACGCTCACTTTTCAGCCGCGACTTTTCCATACCGCAGATCCCCTTACGTCAATTGCGTATCCTATCTTTTCAATGGGATCTTTCTAACTCCGTTATTTAGAGTCGTTTCTGAAGTGAGCGTTAGACATCTAACGACAAAACTCCAGCCGCAGGAAAAAAGTCAGTAGTTAAGAGCTTTCTGGGCTAACGCCGGTTTCTAAAGCTCTTAACTACTGTACTCTAAAGTACACTAACACCCATAAACTACCTATGTACCCCTAAACCGAGGTCCCCCCACATCGCCGAACACTCGAATAAATTTTTTTAACCCCTAATCTTGCCGACCGCCACCTACGTTAATCCTTATGTACCCCTAATCTTGCTCCCCCTAACACCCCGCCGACCCCTGTATATTTATTAACCCCTAATCTGCCCCCCTCATCGTCGCCTCCACCTGCCTACACTTATTAACCCCTAATCTGCCGACCGCAAAGCGCCGCCACCTACGTTATCCTTATGTACCCCCTAATCTGCTGCCCCTAACACCGCCGCCACCACTATATTATATTTATTAAACCCCTAATCTCGCCCCCCTCAAGACTCGCCTCCACCTGCCTACACTTATTAACCCCTAATCTGCCGACCGGACCTGAGCGCTACTATAATAAAGTTATAACCCCTAATTCCGCCTCACTAACCCTATAATAAATAGTATTAACCCCTAATCTGCCCTCCCTAACATCGCCGACACCTAACTTCAAGTATTAACCCCTAATCTGCCGACTGGAGCTCACCGCTACTCTAATAATGTATTAACCCCTAAAGCTAAGTCTAACCCTAACACTAACACCCCCCCTAAGTTAAATATAATTTACATCTAACGAAATTAATTAACTCTTATTAAATAAATTATTCCTATTTAAAGATAAATACTTACCTGTAAATAAATCCTAATATAGCTACAATATAAATTATAATTATATTATAGCTATTTTAGGATTTATATTTATTTTACAGGTAACTTTGTATTTATTTTAACCAGGTACAATAGCTATTAAATAGTTAAGAACTATTTAATAGCTAAAATAGTTAAAATAATTACAAAATTACCTGTAAAATAAATACTAACCTAAGTTACAATTAAACCTAACACTACACTATCAATAAATTAATTAAATACAATTCCTACAAATAAATACAATTAAATAAACTAGCTAAAGTACAAAAAATAAAAAAGAACTATGTTACAAAAAATAAAAAAATATTTACAAACATAAGAAAAATATTACAACAATTTTAAACTAATTACACCTACTCTAAGCCCCCTAATAAAATAACAAAGCCCCCCAAAATAAAAAAATGCCCTACCCTATTCTAAATTACTAAAGTTCAAAGCTCTTTAACCTTACCAGCCCTGAACAGGGCCCCTTTGCGAGGCATGCCCCAAAGAATTCAGCTCTTTTTCCTGTAAAAAAAAACATACAATCCCCCCCCCCCAACATTACAACCCACCACCCACATACCCCTAATCTAACCCAAACCCTCCCTTAAATAAACCTAACCACTAAGCCCCTGAAGATCTTCCTACCTTATCTTCACCCTGCCAGGTTCACCGATCCGTCCTGAAGAGCTCCTCCGATGTCCTGATCCAAGCCCAAGCGGGGGGCTGAAGAGGTCCATATGATCCGGCTGAAGTCTTCATCCAAGCGGGAGCTGAAGAGGTCCATGATCCGGATGAAGTCTTCATCCAAGCGGGAGCTGAAGAGGTCCATGATCCGGATGACAGTCTTCTATCAACTGCATCTCAATCTTCTTCTCTTCCGGATCCCATCTTGCAGACCTCCGACGCGGAACATCCTCTTCTCCCGACGCCTACTAGCCGAAAGACGGTTCCTTTAAAGGGACGTCATCCAAGATGGCGTCCCTCGAATTCCGATTGGCTGATAGGATTCTATCAGCCAATCTGGAATTAAGGTAGGAATATTCTGATTGGCTGATGGAATCAGCCAATCCGAATCAAGTTCAATCTGACTTGGCTGATCCAATACAGCCAATCAGATTGAGCTTGCATTCTATTGGCTGATCGGAACAGCCCATAGAATGCGGTGTGGGTTGTAATGTTGGGGGGGGGATTGTATGTTTTTTTTTACAGCAAAAGAGCTGAATTCTTTGGGGCATGCCCCGCAAAGGGCCCTGTTCAGGGCTGGTAAGGTTAAAGAGCTTTGAACTTTAGTAATTTTAGAATAGGGTAGGGGCATTTTTTTTATTTTGGGGGGGCTTTGTTAATTTTATTAGGGGGGCTTTAGAGTAGGTGTAATTAGTTTAAAATTGTTGTAATACTTTTTTCTTATGTTTGTAAATATTTTTTTATTTTTTGTAACTTAGTTCTTTTTTATTTTTTGGTACTTTAGCTAGTTTATTTAATTGTATTTATTTGTAGGAATTGTATTTAATTAATTTATTGATAGTGTAGTGTTAGGTTAATTGTAGGTAGTTTATTTAATTAATTATTGATAGTGTAGTGTTAGGTTAATTGTAACAATAGGTTAGTATTTATTTTACAGGTAATTTTTGTAATTATTTTAACCTATCTTTAGCTATTAAGAGTTCTTAACTATTTAATAGCTATTGTTACCTGGTTAAAATAAATACAAAGTTACCTGTTAAAATAAATATAAATCCTAAAATAGCTATAATATAATTCTAATTTTACTATTGATAGCTATATTAGGATTTATTTTACAGGGTAAGTATTTATCTTTTAAATAGGAATAATTTATTTAATAAGAGTTAATTAATTTTCGTTAGAATGTAAATTATATTTAATTTAGGGGTGGGGTGTTAGTGTTAGGGTTAGACCTTAGCTTTAGGGGTTAATACATTTATTAGAATAGCGGTGAGCTCCAGTCGGCAGATTAGGGGTTAATAATTGAAGTAGGTGTCGGCGATGTTAGGGAGGGCAGATTAGGGGTTAATACTATTTATTATAGGGTTAGTGAGCGGATTAGGGGTTAATAACTTTATTATAGTAGCGGTCCCGGTCGGCAGATTAGGGGTTAATAAGTGTAGGCAGGTGGAGGCGACATTGTGGGGGGCAGATTAGGGGTTAATAAATATAATATAGGGGTCGGCGATGTGTAGGGCAGCAGATTAGGGGTACATAGGGCATAATGTAAGTAGCGGCGGTTTACGGCAGCGGCAGATTAGGGTGTAATAATAATATGAAGGGGGTCAGCGATAGCGGGGGCGGCAGATTAGGGGTTAATAAGTGTAAGGTTAGGGGTGTTTAGACTCGGGGTACATGTTAGAGTGTTAAGTGCAGACGTAGGAAGGGTTACCGCATAGCAAACAATGGGGCTGCGTTAGGAGCTGAACGCGGCTTTTTTGCAGGTGTTTGTTTTTTTTTCAGCTCAAACAGCTCCATTGTTTCCTATGGGGGAATCGTGCACGAGCACGTTTTTGAGGCTGGCCGCTTGCGTAAGCAACTCTGGTATCGAGAGTTGAAGCTGCGTTAAAAATGCTCTACGCTCCTTTTTTGGAGCCTAACGCAGCCATTCTGTGGACTCTCAATACCAGAGTTATTTTTATGGTGCGGCCAGAAAAAAGCCGGCGTTAGTTTTTCGGGTCGTTACCGACAAAACTCCAAATCTAGCCGTATGTGTTTAAACCTCACAAAAAGGTTAAATCCACAGGTAAAGTATAACTTATGAGCCACAGAGAAATGCTGGCCCAAATCGGAAACTGTTAATCACACAGTTGGGTAAGTGTAAAATACATTGTATTATGTATATTCTATATAAGTTGATTTTTGGTAAAATTATTTTATATTTGTTAATTTAGGTTTAGTGTTGTATCTCTTTGAAACCACAACTCATTAAAGGACCAGTAAACTCAGTAGATTTGCATAATCAACACATGCAAGATAACAAGACCATGCAATAGCACTTAGTCTGAACTTCAAATGAGTAGTAGATTTATTTATTCTTTCTGAAAATTTTAAAAAAGTTGTGTCTATTTCCACTCCCTCAGTACCATGTGACCGCCATCAGCCAATCACAAATGCATACACATACCATGTGACAGCCAATCCCAAATGCATATACGCTTATTCTGTGAATTCTTGCACATGCTCAGTAGGTGTTGGTGACCCGAAAAGTTTAAATATAAAAAAAAAAACTGTGCACATTTTTTTAATGGAAGTAAATTGGAAAGTTGTTTAACCCCTTGAGTGCTAACGACAGCTCTGATCCGTCGCACAGTTTCCCACTCTGGTGCTAACGACGGAAGGAAATCTGGGGGCTCTCCCCCCCCCCTTCCTACCCCGGCCTGCATAGTGACAGGCATCACCGGGGCTTCACGTTATGCACAGTGATGTCACGCACAATGATGTGATGACGTCACTGCACAACTTTATTTATACTTAAAAATCGGCTAGATTATGAGTTGTGCGGTATGAGTGAAAGCAGCGTTAAGGCTCTTTTTCACTACCGCTGCTATTACTAGTCTTGTAGTTATAGCTGTACCGCACACCTTTTTGGCCGTAACGCAACGTAACTACCGCACCTTTCAAAAGTCCTTTTTCAATGGGACTTCCATAGTGCCGGTATTACGAGTTTGCCTGTCTGGCCAAAAAGGGAGTGTTACAGACCATAACTACAAGTTTCGTACCGCCACCTGAAAGTCAGTAGTTATGAGTTTTGCGCTATAAAACTGTACCATAAAACTCATATCTAAAGTGTTACAAAGTACACTAACACCCATAAACTACCTATTAACCCCTAAACCGAGGACCTCCTGCATCGCAGCTTTTTTTTAGTCGGCTCTCCCCATTGATGTCTATGGGGAAATCATGCACGAGCACGTAAAACCAGCTCAAAGCAGTGCTGGTATTTGTGGTGCGGTATGGAGCTCAACGCAACCATATTGCCCGCTAACGCAGGTTTTTGGAAAACCTGTAATAGCAGCGCTATAGGGAAGTGAGCGTTGACAATAACTTGCAAGTTATTACCGCACCGCTGATAACGCAAAACTCGTAATCTAGCTGAATGTTAAGTATAGGAGCAGGGGGCATGCTGCTTAGAAGCCTGTATCTCAGGCATCTAAGCAGCTAAGACCCCCAAGACTCACCGTTGGAAAGGTAATCGCCTAACCTTTTCAACAGTGTGGGATCTGAAAAAAGGAAAAAAAAGTTAATTTTTTTTGCAAAATATACAAAAATAAAAAAACTCTTAAAAAAGCTTAGCACCCAGGTGGGAAAGTGCTTAGCACTCAAAGGGTTAATTAAAATTGCTGCTCTAGCTGAATAATGAAAGTTTAGTTTTGACTTGAGTGTCCCTTTAAAATGGGCTGAACTTTAGAGAGATCATACCTATTTATCTAATCACATTCTACACACAGGAATGATTCCTTATCTTTTCTCTGTCTGTAAACCAAAACCCTTTATTTATAGAGAACAATTTAAATTGAACATTTAGTACACATAAGTCTTACTAACCTCTAGGAGTGTAATGTCTTCTGTTGGCCCTTGTTTACATAGCATTTCAATATCCAATACTTAAGTATTCAATTTTGAGTACAGGTAGTGG